>NW_027213640.1:112500-117500 GCF_042767895.1 Penaeus vannamei | reverse complement strand
AAGTCATTATCATTATTGTTATCATTAATTTTCATCAAAACAATTACCGCTATGACTGATATTTCTATTACCATCGCTTTCACCATTATTACTATCATTACCACCATTTTCATTGTGACAAATGTAGAAAAGGTATGAATGAATATCCTCACGATACGAGAGATATACTTAACCGAATGTATCTTCGTCAGAAATACATGATGGGAACCCGTGTAAATACATCTTTTGTATTGTGAAGATATTCATTCTCATCCGTAACTTTTCTACATATTACCTTCACTTTCACCACTATCTCCTTCACCAAGACCAGTTTCGCCATCACTGTTCGAGAATTAAACAGATTATAAAAGAGAAAGGCTTTCAAAACAGACATTGGTGATCTGTCCGAGATCCAGAATTCGCAAACTTTTTCAGTAATTGTTCTTTGTCCTTTTCATCTGTTCCTTGCAGTATTCTGTCATCCTTACCTTATTTCATTTATTTATTTATTTATTCTTAAAGTTCGATGTGTCTTTGAGCTTGTTGGTCGAACTTTGCTGTTCCTTTAAACTTTCCATCCTTCTAAAACGATTCTTGAAACTTTTGTACATTTAGATCTATTCTTGATAGTTTCTTACTGTCGGTTTATAGAGAAAGCATGGGAATGTTTTTAATGATAATGATCATATTTATAAAAATCGTGACAAATAAAAATTCAAAAAATGGTATTATTCGTAGTCAGATAACAATAAGAGTAAGGATAATTGTGATGATGATGATGATGATGATAATCATAATAGTAAATGAGAATGATAATAACAATGATAATGATAATGATATTAATGAGTTTGATGATGATGAGAATGATAACAATAATGAAAGTGATAAAAACGAAGATAATACTAAGTCATAATAATGAAATTGTGGTAATAAAGATAGTGATAATAATATCAATGATAATGATGATAATAATGATAATACTAAAATGATAATGATGATAATGATAATAAAAATAATGATAATATTAATGATAACGATCATAAGGATAGTAATAATGATAATGATTATGATGATAATGATAATAGCACTGATGGTAATGTAACAACATTATTAATGATAATAATAACGTTAAAGCAACAAAAATGATAATGATAATGATAGCAATGATATAAAAGTGATAATAGTAGTAATGCTTTTGCTGTTGATAATGCTAATGATGGCAAAAAAATTATTTTAATATCATCATTATCACTTTCATTATTGTTGGTATCATTATCATTATGAACAAACGATGAAGATAATCGTATCCATGGTTATAAAAATAACGAAAATAATCATTATAACAATAACAACTGATAATATTGGTGTTAATGATGATGATATCAATGAGAATAATGGTAAAACTAACACGAATGATAACAACAACAACAACAATAATGAAGATGTGGAGTTAACATCGAACAAATTGCAACAGGAACAACAAAAGGAAGAACAAGAGAACACACGTATATACCGAAGGCCTTTTCGCTGAAGAAGCAGTGAAGCGAAAAGGCCTTTGGCATATTCGTGTGTTTTCTTGTTCTTCCCTTCGCTGTTCCTTCGACAATAATGAAGATAAAAAAGATAGTTTTAGTAACGATAATGCTAATAATGACGATATTAACAGTAACAACAATGATAGGATAAATGATAATGACCATAAAACCAGTAATAGTTAAACAGCAAGAAAGCAACAAAAGCAACATCAACAACAATGAATTTCACGGAATGTTGCAGCGAAGACCCCCCCCCCTTGTTCCATTTCTCTCCGTTGCACCGAGTTGACAGGCTCCCGTCCACGAAGGGAATAATGTTGAATAATGTTGCATGGCGTGAAATCTATAATGAATATTATGGGTGTTGTTGTTATTGTTGTTATCGTCAATGCCATCATTATCATTATTATCATTATCATTGTTCTCACCATTCTTCTTGATATTATTATTATCATCATTATCATTATTGTAATTGTTATTATTATATTTATCATTATTGTTATTATTATCATTATTATTGATATTATTGTAATTGTTATAGTAATAATAATAATAATAATAATAATAATAATAATAATAATAATAATAATAATAATAATAATAATAATTATCATTATTATTATTAGTTGTAGCATCATTATTATCATTATTATTATTATCAATGCTGTCACTATTATCATTATTATCATTATTATTATTATTATTATTATTATTATTATTATTATCGTCATCATCATCATTTATATCATTATTTTATCATCATCCCTATTATTATCATTCTCATTATTACTACTGTTATTATTATGTTTTCATCGACATCATCATCATTATCATTATTTTTATCATTATAATTATTACTACTACTACTACTATTACTACCTTTTAATTATTATTATCATTTTAAGTATTAACATTAATGGTATGATAATCTTGTTATCATAATCAATATTTCTCTTTTTTATTAATTAATTTTTTCCGCATTTATCATCAAAATTATTGATCATCACTGTGCCCTCCAATGATTCGCACGAAGCTTCGAACCCTTTTTTCAACACAGTGATTCGAAACCTTGGAGCCATTATTCGGACATTTCGGTCGAAACTTCGCGAACAGAAAGTGAAGCAAAAAAAAAAAAAAAAAAAAAAAAAAGAAAAAGAAAAAATCGTCATATAAGTGTACTTGATGTTTGGTAATTCAATCATGATAGAATTTAATTACGTGTTAGATAATTAGGAAAATTGATAATGACAGGCCTAAAATGAAATGCCTTTGAATCGCTAATGAGACGCGTCACTCTGATAGCGATAAATATAGTAAAGTTATTTAAGATTAATAGTTGGCTGAACAGTGACATGATAATGAAAGGGATAATTTTCTTTAATATGTCCTTCAAAAGTCATTTTGTTTCATTTTGGATAAATTTATTAATAGCTGTTATCAACATTTTCTTATTCTTTTTCTTTATTCATTTTTGCGGGTCATTGTTTGTTAAAGATATTCATCAATTGGATTTATAATAAAGGGAAAGAGAGAGAAGGAAGATGAGGGAGAGGGAGAGGAAGGGAGGGAGGGTGGAAGGGAATGAAAGAGAGAGAGAGAGAATGAGAGCCAGAGAGAGAGAGAGCTAGAGCTAGAGCTAGAGAGAGAGAGAGAGAGAGAGAGAGAGAGAGAGAGAGAGAGAGAGAGAGAGAGAGAGAGAGAGAGAGAGAGAGAGAGAGAGAGAGAGAGCGAGAGATAGAAAGGGAAAGAGAGAGAGAGAAAGGGAGAGAGAGAGAGAGAGAGAGAGGGGGGGGGGGGGAGAGAGAGAATAAGAGAGAGACAGAGAGAGAGAGAGGGGGAGGTAGAGGGAGAATAAGAGAGAGAGAGAGAAAGAGAATAAGAGAGAGAGAGAAAGAGAATAAGAGAGAGAGAGAGAAAGAGAATAAGAGAGAGAGAGGTGAATAAGAGAGAGAGAGAGAGAAAGAGACTAAGAGAGAGAGAGAAGGAATGAGAGCAAGAAAATTTGCATTAACATTAACATTACCACACACGTTTTTGTCAAGTAATTAGCCACACCCACAATCATCCGTATTATCAATAAGAAATATCGTCTCATCAATTCTTAATTCATATCCATTTTTGCCATTGAGAATATTGCAGAATTCAATGCGTCCTGTGACTTGTAAGGTCGGACCACGGACTCTAAATTAAGTGATGTAGAAGTAAAGTCTTTTTAAGAAAGTAAATTACAAACTAAATTAAGTGATGTAGAAGTAAAGTCTTTTTAAGAAAGTAAATTACAAACTAAATTAAGTGATGTAGAAGTAAAGTCTTTTTAAGAAAGTAAATTACAAACTAAATTAAGTGATGTAGAAGTAAAGTCTTTTTAAGAAAGTAAATTACAAACTAAATTAAATGATATAGAAGTAAAGTGTTCTTAAGAAAGTAAATTACAAACTAAATTAAGTGATATAGAAGTAAAGTGTTCTTAAGAAAGTAAATTACAAACTAAATTAAGTGATGTAGAAGTAAAGTGTTCTTAAGAAAGTAAATTACAAACTAAATTAAGTGATGTAGAAAGTGTTCTTAAGAAAGTAAATTACAAACTAAATTAAGTGATGTAGAAGTAAAGTGTTCTTAAGAAAGTAAATCACAAAAACGTCTTCATGGTAAAGGAGTCTCGTCAAGGAGGAGTCAGTGAAGTGACGTAAAATTGACGTTGAAAGAGATGCACTTTGACGCGACGTTGGAATTAGATTTGAGCGTATGGGGGGGGGGGTGACACGCGTTGAGAGAGAGAGAGAGAAAGCTAATTGGTTGAACTCAGGGCGCGCTGTTGAACTCTGCGACTGAGGTTAACTGTGAACCGCAGTCGAGAGAGAGAGAGAGAGAGAGAGAGAGAGAGAGAGAGAGAGAGAGAGAGAGAGAGAGAGAGAGAGAGAGAGAGAGAGAGAGAGAGAGGGGGGGGAGAGAAAGAATGGAATTAAGAGATTAAGAGAGAGAGACAACAAGAGAGAAAGAATGAAAGTAAAAGAGAGAGACAACAAGAGACAGAAAGAGAGAGAGAGACAACAAGAGACAGAAAGAGAGACACCAAGAGACAGAAAGAGAGAGAGACAACAAGAGACAACAAGAGAGAGACAAAGAGAGACGAGAGAGAGAGCGACAGCGAGAAACCAAACAAACAGCCCCACTTGTCCCACTTTTCTAAAAACAAAAACACCCAACCATCTATTTTTCAGCCCTCGGCCGTGAGCTCAAATTGGGGTAAAACTGAATGAAATAAAGTGTAAAAAAATATCGAGATGGATTACTCTGTGTATCAGACTTACCATCAATGTGACTTTTTCGTGTCTGCGGGAGTATTTAGGGGTATGTATAATCTATGAACTCTGTATATCTGTCTGTCTGTCCAGCTATCTGTCTATCTGTTCTCTTATATGCCTGTCTATCGAGCTACTTGTCCATCTCTATGTTTTCTCGTCTGTTTGCATTTACATCTATCCA
>NW_027213640.1:102500-105000 GCF_042767895.1 Penaeus vannamei | reverse complement strand
CTATGAGGTCAAGATTTAAATATTTTCGTCCCGAGGTTCCTCTGTGTGGTAACTTTTATAGGCTGCGAATTTACGTATATGAATATTAATAGAAATCTCTACTTCAGAGGAAATTTTCTTCCCATGTCTCTATGCCAGCTGTTGATTGTCACTTCTTTTCCGACTCTACTCGAACTTCTTTAATTAAGTGTAATACCAACCGTAGAAACGTTGTTGGACAAACTTCTCTCTCAGGTACTGCTTCCTGAAGAGAGGAGCTTCTAAACTTTCTTCTTCTGCTGTCTGTCTCATCGTTTTGGCGTAATTTTTCTTCTTCTTTTTTCACTTCTTCCGGAATCAAACCAAAGGCTGTCCCGCTACAGTTTTCTTCCGGTCGGGGAAGGGTGCGCTTCTCTCGCCTTCCTGTGTTTTTATGAACATTTCTTTTCCATCGGCACAGTTGCGCTGTTTGTTTCCCACTCAGACCTTTACCTGCTGCAGATACATTACATTCTGCAAAACAAAAAACAAAAATATATTATACAAAAGTGCTTCTTGATTTAATGATTTAATCTAAGTAATGAAGGAAATTAGATTTCCAGAGTATATCAAGCAAGAAAATACATATTTTAGCCGAACCCGCCTCCTACTTGTAATCACAGTATGTTTTACTTTAACGGGGTTCCTCCTCTTCATCAGACTCTCTTAAGATATTTGTAGTCCTTATCAGCAACATCGTCATCTGGAACACCCCCCCCTCCTCCTTTTCATTATCTGGCAGGCTGAGGGCTTCATTCGCTGCCGTCACTAATTACTGAGGCCTTTTCTATATAACAAAAGAACAGCAAAAGCCTATTACATATTAGCACACACACACACACACACACACACACACACACACACACACACACACACACACACACGCTATAATACCACTAGCAATATTTCACCATCAAAATGTATACTTCTTTCTTTCTTTACGGAAATTGTTTCACAAACATCAAAATATTCATGCACATTCACTGTACAGGAAATCTAATAATACCTTCCTGACGCGCCGAAAAATTTGAAGCATTCCAGCTTTTAACCGACGTCGACGTAGCTGGAGCTCGGAGCCATGAGAATCACGCTGGTGCAGCCGAGCCTCAACGTGTGACTTGTTGAACCGCATTCATGTTGACAAATGTAGAAAGGTATGAATGAGAATGGATATCTTCACAATACATGAGATGCATTTAACCGGTTTCGAAAATAGCTCCGTCAGAAATGCATAAATTTCTGACGAAGATGTATTCGAAACATCTCTTGTATTGTGACATTCATTACCTTTCTACATATAGCTTGTTGTTATGTTGCAAGTTGCAGTGCATTGTATGTATTGTGTGCCTATGTATACATAGACACAGATATATAAATAGAAATATAGGTAAATAAACGGATGGATAGATACATACATAGACAAACACGCAGGTGCGCAGACACATCGCATTCTACAAGACAAGCTAGACATCCAGACATCCAGACAATAATACAAATAGAAATGGAATTACACAGACACACACAACAGATGGATAAACACATCCCCCACCTGCTCACCCCCCCCCCCCTTTAATCCGCCGGCCTTCGGGTCTCGTGCCGACGGCCTTGGGATCCGCGCGGTGACGTCAGCAATTATTCATGCGCTTGCCACCCCCCCCCCCCGCGTGTCCATGCAGGGGGGGGGGGGAGTGCATGGCGGCCCTGTATATTCTGGTCCGACTCTCGTGGACGAGCTGTGGGGTCAAAGGTCACCATGCGTAAAGAATCTGCATGTACAGGGTACACACATACGTACATGCATATTTACATACATATTATCTATGTATATATATATACATACATACATACATACATATATATGTATATATATATGTATATATATATATATATATATATATATATATATATATATATATATATATATATGCATATCTATGAGCATATATGTATGAAAACATACATGCATGCATATATACTCGCACCCTGAGTCCTGACGAGGTAGTCTCCAAGTGGACAGCGTGGAACCCGCGCCTCTTGACCCCGGCGTCTGCGAGTGTATTGAGTCTCCGTACGTATGTAGGAATATATTTGTGAATATATACATACACACATACATACATACATACATGATAAGATGAATAGTGAAGCCTTATTGAAATAATAGATAGTATTACATATATATGCATATACTGTATACACACATACACGAACGGTTGAACAGTGAAGCAATAATGAAATAATAGATAGTTTACAATTAACCCAACATCACCTGACATAACAGCACGGCACTCTGACCTAGCGCGCAACGGAAGCCATCTGCAGCAGCGTGTTAATCCCCCGTGTGCTTGGAAATCTGTTAACACTAGATTGTGTCGAGGTCCTGTAACGTATTCTGAGGTATTTTGTATTTAAATTTGAAGTTTGAAGAGCGGAAGTAACGGTCATTTTCTATCAGAAGTTGTCGGTTAAGTCGGTTATGATT
>NW_027213640.1:85000-87500 GCF_042767895.1 Penaeus vannamei | reverse complement strand
GCGTGTGTTTATATGTACATGCGTGTATATATATATATATATATATATATATATATATATATATATATATATATATATATATATATATGCGTGTGTGTGCATCCGTGTGCGTGTTTATATGTATATGTATGTGTGTGCATGTATATATGAGCGTGTACACACACACACACACACAAAAAAAAAAAAAGAAAAAAAAAAAAAAAAACGGATCCCCCTAACCCACCCTCCCCCTCCTACCCCCAGTCTACGTGCTGGTGGCGTCCTACGAGGTGCAGTGGGACTTCGTGCTGGCGCTGCGGGAGGAGGCCGGCGACCACCTGGCCGAGTACGCCATCGTCACCATCGACGACGACAAGTACAACGGCGGGAGCGAGACCCAGGTCGTGCGAGGTAAGGCTTCTGCTCGATGCGGGTCATTCACGCTCATGGACGCGTGTGCAACCAGATGCATGCGCGCACACTTACCCTTACTTTTAAAACCTTCGCCAGTGCTGGCGTTCGCCTGGCGAAGCTTCGCCAAGCGAACCTCTGAGGCCCGTACTTTTAAAACCTTTCGCCAGGGCTGGCGAAAGGTTTCGCCGGGCGATCCGGAATTTCGTACTTTTAAAATCATGACAGGCGAACGTTCGCCAGGGTTGGCGAAAGATCATATTGGAACTGCCTGGCGAAGCAAAGGCGCGAGAGCTGTTTGAAGACCATTTTCTTGCTTTCAAGTTATAAATTAGTAACACATTTGTGTATGATATGATGTAGGAATCACATTGAAATTCTAAAATATCTTAAAATCATAATTTATTATGAAATAACGTATATACGTATTTTTTCAAGACCTTTGATGTTCCAGTCGAGAGCTCAAGACATCAGCTGTATTCCTACCCCCCTACCCCTACCCCCCACCCCCGAGATGACTTATTTAGATTTAGGTTGTTGTTATTTTGGTTGTAAGGATAATGTTCTTTTCACAAATGTTACCTGAAGTGTTTTTTTTATGGCGGCATGTTTACTTTTGGCTGTAGAAACATAGCTGTAGTGCTCCATCGCCCTATAATGAGGCGTTTCTAATGATACCCTTGTAGGCCTACAGATCAATTTCTTATATCAGTTAGGAATAGTAAAATAGTAATCTTTAAACTCTTCTGTTAAAGTATAAAGTTATTTTTTGTATAAAAGTGTAAAGTTGATATAGTATAGTATAAAGTACTTTTAAAACCTTTCGCCAATGCTGGCGTTCGCCTGGCGAAGCTTCGCCAGGCGAACATCTGAGTGAAGGAGGCCTTACTTTTAAACCCAACGTTCGCCAGGGCGGGCGAAGGGATCGCCAGGCGCTAACATCTTGCATTCCCGCTAAATCTAGCGCAAATTTGTTTACATCTGCAGTGCACATAACATAACCTAAACTTAATTGTTAACCTCGAGAGAAGACGAAAATGTTGTTTCCGCAATAGTCTCATTTTATACTATAACAAAGGAGTTAAAATTTAACATTATGTTATAACAAAGAAGTTGAAAATATCTTTATACTATAACAAAATTAACTTTATACTTTATGCTATACTACACTTTATACTATAACAAGGTTAACTTTATGGCCCGTACTTTTAAAACCTTTTGCTTTTTCTCGCGTTTTTTTTTTCATTCGCCGAAGCGTTAGATTTAGCAAGAATCCAAGATGTTAGCGCCTGGCGATCCCTTTCGTTCGCCAGGCCTGGCGAACACCTGCCTTGGTTTTAAAAGTAAGGCCTCCCTCACTCAGATGTTCGCCTGGCGAAGCTTCGCCAGGCGAACGCCAGCATTGGCGAAAGGTTTTAATAGTACTTTATACTATACTATATCAACCTTATACTTTTATACAAAAAATAACTTTATACTTTAACAAAAGAATTTGAAAATTACTATTTTACTATTCCTAACTGATATAAGATATTGAACTGTAGGCCTACAAGGGTATTATTAGACACGCCTCATTATAGGGCGGTGCAGCACTACAGCTATGTTTCAATAGCCAAAAGTAAACATGCCGCCATAATATTTGTGAAAAGAACATTATTATTACAACCAAAATAACAACAACCTAAATCTAAATAAGTCATCTCGGGGGTGGGGGGTAGGGGTAGGGGGGTAGGAATACAGCTGATGTCTTGAGCTCTCGACTGGAACATCGAAGGTCTTGATAAAAATACGTATATACGTTATTTCATAATAAATTATGATTTTAAGATATTTCATAATTTCAATGTGATTCCTACATAATATCATACACAAATATGTTACTAATTTATAACTTGAAAGCAAGAAAATGGTATTCAAACAGCTCTCGCGCCCTTGCTTCGCCAGGCTGTTCCAATATGGTCTTTCGCCAGTCATGATTTTAATAGTACGAAATTCCGGATCGCCCGGCGAAACCTTTCGCCAGCCCTGGCGAAAGGTTTTAAAAGTACGGGCCTTAGAATTTGTGTATCTTCATATAACATACACACACACACATATATACACAACTCTC
>NW_027213640.1:75000-80000 GCF_042767895.1 Penaeus vannamei | reverse complement strand
CCTTTTTGTGTTCCTTATAATCCTGGGATTTTCCCTTTTATTGAGGTAAGTAAGGAATGTTATTATTGATTAATGATGAATAGCTGAAGGATACTAGTGATAATGATGATAATAATAATGATAGTAGCAATGATATGATAAAGATATAAAGATAATGATGATGTCAGTAATAATGATGATGATAATGATAGTGATAAGAGTAATAATGAATATATTTAAACCAATAATGATAATAACTGTATAAAAAATAAATAATAGTAATAATAATAATAATAATAATAACAATAATGATGGCGATGATGATAATAAAAATAATCATAATGAGAATAATGATGATGACAACAATGATAATGATGATGAATAATAATGATAATAACAACAACAATAAAATGTTCCCACGATTCACTCGAGCCCCTCACCTGTCTCCCTTCCAGGTGCCGATCTCCGCAGCACACCTGTACGATGCTGTAATGATGTATGCTAAAGTATTGCACGAGACGCTAGCCAACCCCTACGCTGACCCTGCCAACGGTACACACATTCTCTCGCTGATTAAGAACAGATCCTTTCCCTCCATTCAGGGCTTTAAGGTGAGGAATCCCGTGTTATTTTTGTATACTGGGGCAGTCAGTGTACAAGATGATGGTATTACAGTGTGAGATTACGTGCAGTTTGTAGGCGTTTAGGGTATTTATGATATTTTCATAGGGTGGGTATGTAGGTAGCGAAGGTATTTTGGTATAATATTGTGAAGTATATTTGATAGGTACTGTATAGTACTCTTTTCGTAATAACTATATCTACTGATAGAGATGATGATGAGGATGTCTTCTTTGCACAATTAGATGAGGAATATGCAGATAATTCACAACAAAGCGTAAATACATGTAGCATAATGTCCTAACCTTTGTCCTAACAGAGAAATGATTAATCTAACAAGTAATTTTCAAAATAAAAAAATGTTATAATCCCTCTCTTGTAGTGAGAAAAGAGAACGAGATCAAACATGTACGCTTTGATGATTTTCCAACAACTACATGATGAATACAGAAAAAAATAGACGTAAAATGCTTTTAAGCTTTTCCTTATCACATGAGGGATACATAGCCCGCGAACATATAATGACATCTTAGAAGATAGATAGTTGGATCTGATACAAATACTCTGTTTTCCTAACAAGAAAGATAACTCAAACAATGACGCCATAATGATATGTATTGATAAAGAATAATCAATTTATCAGATATATTCCAAGACTCTCCCTCACAAGACACCAATGTAACATTAATAGGAAACGAAAACCAAAAATCCAAGCCCTCTAACACGCGCTATTCATCCCTCTCCCGCCGTCATCCTATCAGCTCCACATGGACGAGAACGCTGATGCTGAAGGTTCCTATTCCCTGCTGGCCATCCGTCAGCTGAGTTCAGACCACACCCCCCCTATGGGCTGGCACAAGGTCGGCCACTTCCACTTCCACGACCACAGAACCGGCTCTCACGACATGGACAATCTGCCGGTGAGTTATTGTTTGTTTTTATTTGTTTGTTTGTTTTTTGTTTGGTTGATTGTGGTCCGAATGCATGGAGTAGGTAGAGGGTAGGAAGGGCATCCGGTTTCCCTAAAGAAGAAAATTAAGAAATAAGAAAAAGGAAGATAGAGGTTATAAAAAGAGGGGGCGGCACATGTGTTGGCCAATATTCCGGTGAATTTTCTAATGGTTTTATTTGGCTGTTTGTGACCCGAGTGCCTGGAGAGGGTAGGGGCAGGTAGGGCATCCGGTTTCCCTAAAGAAAAGAAAAAAAAGAGAGAGAGAGAAAAAAAAATAAAGTTTTAAAAAAGGAGGGGGCATGGGTAAGGCAATCAGCCAGTGAGTTTTCTGTTGATTTTATTGGGTTGATTGGAGCCCGGATGCACAGGGAGGGTTGAGGGCTGGAAGGACATCCGGGTTCTCACTCTCTCTCTCTCTCTCTCTCTAAAAAAAGCAATAATGATAATAATAACAATAAAAAATAAAAGGACGGGGATTCACATGGACAATGTATCGATAGATTTCTGATGGCCGGATGCATGGGGAGGGTTGGCTGCAAGAAGGGCACACGGTTGGCATTCCCCTTAAAGGGAAAAAGAATCTTGCACAGATAGAAAAGTGAATATTTCATGTCAAAGGCTACATGGGGGATATGTAGTCAGAAGAAGGAAGGAAGGGAAGGGAAGGAGAAAATAATGATAAAAGCAGGAATAAAAAATAAAGTAGTAGAGAGAGCGACAGAGAGAGAGGGAGAGAGAGAGAGAGAGAGAGAGAGAGAGAGAGAGAGAGAGAGAGAGAGAGAGAGAGAGAGAGAGAGAGAGAGAGAGAGAGAGAGAGAGAGAGAGAGAGAGAGAGAGACAGATTTAAAGATTGAGGATTAAAAGATATATATATATATATATATATATATATATATATATATATATATATATATATATATATATATATATATATATGTATGTATATATATATGTGTGTGTGTGTGTATGTGTGTGTGTGTGTGTGTGTTTGTGTGTATTTATATATATTTTATATATATATAGATAGATAGATAGATAGATAGATAGATAGATAGTTAAGATAGATACATAGATCGAGATAGATAGATAGATAGAGAGAGAGAGAGAGAGAGAGAGAGAGAGAGAGAGAGAGAGAGAGAGAGAGAGAGAGAGAGAGAAAGAGAGAAAAAGGAGAAAAAGCGGAGATAGATAGATAGATAAATAGATAGATATAAAGAGAGGCAGAGAGAGAGAGAAAGAGGGAGAGAAAGAAAGAGAAAGAGGGGAGAGACAGAGAGAGAGAGAGAGAGAGAGAGAGAGGAGAGGAGAAAAAGGAAGCGGAGATAGCTAAGATAGGTAGATAGAAAGATGGATAGAGAGAGAGAGAGGGAGGGAGGGAGGGAGGGAGGGAGAGGGAGAGGGAGAGAGAGGAGAGGAGAGGGAGAGAGAGAGAAGAGAGAGAGAGAGAGAGAGAGAGAGAGAGAGAGAGAGAGAGAGAGAGAGAGAGAGAGAGAGAGAGAGAGAGAGAGAGAGAGAGAGAGAGAGAGAGAGAGAAAGGGGAAGAGAAAAGAGGAGTGACAGAGAAATAAAACAAAGCAAGAGAGAGAGAAGATAAAGAAAAACATAATATAAAAAAAAAAGCAAGAGAGAAGAGGCAGATTGGCTCTAATTTGATCCAGCAATTGCAGATAATGATTCCTTGTTTCGTTGCCTGTACTTCTAATCTCTCCATTAAAATGACCTGTGATTATAGGCCTTTGTTCCCTAATTTCATGATTATGCCTAACTGGCAACCCAACATAGCTTTTGATTCTTTTTGTTAACTAATTTCTGGCTCTTGTTTCGTATTCCATTGATAGAAATGTAATTAAAAAGGGTATGAATGAGAATTAATACGTTTATAGAGTTTCGTAGTTATATCTGTGTCAGAATTATGTAATTTGTAATTTTGATGAAGATTATTATTGAAGCCCATAAATTATTTTTCTTCTTATTATTATTATTATTTTTTTTTGCGAATTTGTTAATTTTCTTTCGTGCGTAGAGAGAGAGAGAGGGAGGAGAGAAAGAAGAGATATGAATAGCTAGATAGATAGAGAGAGAGAGAGAGAGAGAGAGAGAGAGAGAGAGAGAGAGAGAGAGAGAGAGAGAGAGAGAGAGAGAGAGAGAGAGAGAGAGAGAGAGAGAGAGAGAGAGAGAGAGGAGAAAAGAAGCGGAGATAGATAGATAGATAGATAGATGGACAGAGAGAAAGAGAGAGAGAGAGAAAAAAGGGAGAAGGAGATAGATAGATAGAGAGAGAGAGAGAGAGAGAGAGAGAGAGAGAGAGAGAGAGGAGAGAGAGAGAGAGAGAGAGAGAGAGAGAGAGAGAGAGAGAGAGAGAGAGAGAGAGAGAGAGAGAGAGAGAGAGAGAGAGAGAGAGAGAGAGAGAGAGAAAGGAAAGGGGAAGAGAAATTGAAAGAGAAAGAGGAGTGACAGAGAAATAAAACAAAGCAAGAGAGAGAGAAGATAAAGAAAACATAATATAAAAAGAAAAAGCGAGAGAGAAGAGGCAGATTGGCTTCAATTTGATCCAGCAATTGCAGATAATGATTCCTTGTTTCGCTCTTTGCCTGTACGGCCTAATCTCCATTAAAATGACCTGTGATTATAGGCCTTTGTTCTCTAATTTCATGATTATGCCTAACTGGCAACCCAACATAGCTTTTGATTCTTTTTGTTAACTAATTTCTGGCTCTTGTTTCGTATTCCATTGATAGAAATGTAATTAAAAAGGGTATGAATGAGAATTAATACGTTTATAGAGTTTCGTAGTTATATCTGTGTCAGAATTATGTGATTTGTAATTTTGATGAAGGTTATTATTGAAGCCCATAAATTATTATTTATTATTATTGTTATTTTTTGCGAATTTGTTCATTTTCTTTCGTGCGTATTCTAAATATTCTAAATTTCATGAATTGTTTTTAGATAAATTGATATTTGTTTTCATTCTTTTCATTTTTCATTTTATTAAGCTGTTTATTCATGCTTTTATTGGATATATATATTATTGTCTCCGGTTTTTGATGATTCTATGATAATCAGTCGCAAATACGCACACACATACACACACGCAAAAAACACTCACTCACACACACACACACACACACACACACACACACACACACACACACACACACACACACACACACACACACACACACACACACACAGACACACACACACACACACACACGCACGCACACACACACACAACCCCAACCATACAACCATACAAACGCACATACGACACCTCACAGAACCCAAAGATGACGCTACTGTTGATAATACAGTACATGCTAGCAATTCTACTTACAATTTACTTACAATTTCAATCACTTAGAAGCCTTTGCGGGCGTGTGTCCCAGATCCGCGCCCCTCATACCGCCGCCCACGCCCTTCTCTCGGAGGGTCTCTCGAAGCATTC
>NW_027213640.1:62500-65000 GCF_042767895.1 Penaeus vannamei | reverse complement strand
GTGTGTATGTGTGTGTGTGTGTGTGTATGTGTGTGTACATACATATATACATATTGCATGTATATATATGTATGTTTATATATATATATATATATATATATATATATACATATTCAAAAGAGTAATCCCTACCTCTGTATCCCTATTAACTGCAAAAAGTTAATTCATTTACCATGAAACCCTCCCTAACAAAAAGGCAGGATTTTTTCAGGAGAGAATTTCAAAGGGGAAAATTTTAGCTTTGCACTGATCTGCTCTTTGATAATTTCCTTTTGTCCTGAGCGCCCAGTACGTGTAATGTTTATCAGTAATGAGCTGGAATGTGGAAGAGCGTGTGAAGAAGGCTGTTTGTGAGTGTGTTTGTGTGTGATGAAGAGATTGTGTATTTGCTTGTGAGTTGAGGTTTGTCTGTGTGTGTGTCTGCGAGTATAACATCTATATCTCAATGTCCGTTTCTCTCCCTCTCTGTGTCTATCTAGTTCGCTGCATGTCAGTTTGTCTCTTTATCTCTCCCTTCTCTCTCTCTCTCTTACACACACACACGGGCACACACACACAGACAGACACACACACACACACACACACACATACACATACACATACACATACACATACACATACACATACACATACACACACACACACACACACACACACTCATTCTCTCTTTTTCTCTCTCTCTGTCTCTTTGTTTATCTCTCCTTCTCTCATACTCAATCTCTTTCTCTCTCACTCTCTCTCTCTCTCACACACACACTCACTCACTCTTTCTCTCTCACTCACTCTCTTTCTCTCTCCCTCTCTCTCTCACACACACTCTTTCTTTCTCACTCTCTTTCTCTTTCTCCCTCCCCTCTCTCTCTCTTTCTTCCCCCCCCCTCTCTCTCTATCCTTCGCTTTCTCTCTATCTCCCCATATATATCCGTCTATCTCCCTCCCTCATTCTACACCTCTCCACTAATGCCTCTCTCTCCCTCGCTCCCCAGATGCGGGAAGTCCGACACGAGAACCTCCTTCCCTTTATCGGCGCTTCGGTCGACACAGGAGCCGTCTGCGTCCTCACCGCCTACTGCACCAGAGGATCTCTCGAGGACGTCCTTGCCAATGATGACTTCCTTCTGGATAATATGTTTGTGGCTTCTTTGGTCGCCGATCTTATCAAGGTAATACTAAACTTGGGTTCTGTGTAGTCTGCCCTCGGAGGTCTGTCCCGTTTTCTTTGAATTCGTGTTTTGTGTGAGTATCGTTTTCTATAGGGACGGTCATCAAAACAAAAACACAACGCTTTTTCGCGCGCGCGGACACCACTGGTGGGCAAAAGGTCAACAATGGCCGTTGAATCAGCCGTGAGAACGATGTGAACCTACTACAAATCTCTCGATTTAATTGCTAAAGAACGTCATGATGAAAAACTTTAGTATTCTGTGGGTACAGAAAGCTTACCAGATCCTTTTTCTCTCTGATGGCTGGTCTGAAAGCCCCAATTCTTGGCCCGATGTTAGTTTTGGTGATATTTATCTCTCCCTTTATATAGACACCTGGAGTTTACACATAAAAAGAATTAAAGGCCTACAAATCTCTGGAAGGGTACAGACAGGCCTTTTAGGCCTGTTTTTTTTTTCGAAAACAGTAGCAGTCATTAGATTTACTATCTTCATTTTGTCCCATTTAAAGTCTTACGACCTTTGTTCAGACACTCAATAGTAACCAGTCACCCACAACATATACCACCGCCTAGGCCTAGGCCTAACCACGGGGAAATACATCCCCTAGAAAGAGTTATGACGATATAACATAATCGTTTAAATTTTAGAATAGCTTTATAGAAAAGCTATCGTACGTACCATTAGCACAAACTCGTACATCACTCCCAGGTGCAGGATCAAAGTTCTTGCGATTGATAGCCAAAGCCTCCTTCTCTCGGCGTCTTTCGGAAAACAATTAATTTAAAATTCAAAGTTGAACCTTTTTGCTGTCCATTTTCACATCCAATAATAATACAACTGTTTATCATGTCGCAGTTTCTTAAATAGGGTGAAATGGGATGCGAATCTTATATAAATCGAGAAAAAAGGGACGATGTTCGCGACAGACCAATACTTCATAACGAAGTTCGTGGGATTTTGTTGTTGTTTTTGCCCGCCACAGCCTCTGGTTGATCACGTGACAGCTCTGGTGACGTCATGATGACCGTCCATTTATGGATGTATGTGTGTACCAAACTGTAGAACTTCGTCAAATTCTGTCCGCGCAAATGTAGTTCTCCGGTAACTTTCCGCGCACGCTTAGTTCTCTTTTAAGTCATCTTCCGCGCATAAAATTCTTTTGTCCTTTCCGCGCACTTGTTTCATCATTCGCCCGCAGATCCGCAAATGATGTAATATTAATGTAATGTAATATTCCCCGCGCAAAAAATACTCTACGGTCTGGACTGTGTGCATATAGGGTTTTGTATCTCTTTTTCTCTGTCTCTTTCTGTCTTTTTTTCTTTCTCTTTCTT
>NW_027213640.1:55000-57500 GCF_042767895.1 Penaeus vannamei | reverse complement strand
GTAAAGGCCCTTTCTCGAAGTCGTTGCCGCGAGACGAGAAATGGTACAACAATCGTCACGTTTCGAGTTCAATGAGATCCTTCTCAGTCGCTAATACCTGAGACGAAACTATTTTCTGGGATTGTAGTTTCATCCGAGTCGGAAAAGATGCGGTTTTCTTATTTTTTCATTTCACTTGTGGTTTCATTCGAACTTCGTTAGCAAAAAGTGTTTTATATAATATCCATGATAATCAACACTATATAATGACACCGGCATTAGCAGTCAAACCAATAAACAGATGAATTAAGAAATAAGCAAATACACACCAACAGAGATAAAATAGTAAACACAAAACCTACAACTACGATCAAAAAATATATATATATTTTTACTACAATAGACCTTACCATCGCGTACTCCCGCAATCGAGTTAAAAAGCGTTTCCTTAATGAGGCTTCCCTTTCCTCCAGGGCATGATGTTCCTGCACGACAGCGAAATCGTGTCTCACGGAAACCTCCGATCGAGCAACTGCCTCATCGACTCCCGCTGGGTGCTGATGGTGGCCGACTTCGGGCTCCACGAGTTCAAGGGTAAGCCGAAGGGTTTTCCTGTGCATTTTCCGCTGTGGTTTTGGTGTGGTTATTGTTGTTGTTACGTTTTCCGTGGGTTTTCCGTTGTAATTTTGGTTATTGTTGTTTTTGTTACTTCCGCCAAGGAGGTGATGTTTTCGGTCGCGTTTGTTTGTTTGTTGTAAATATATATTTTTTTCTGAATTTATTACCAAAGATGTGTCTTAGCCATCACATTTTGGTGGCAATATGGATATTATTTGTTCATTTGTTAGCAGGGTAACTCAAAAAGTTGTAAATAGATTTTTTCTGAATTTATTACCAAAGATGTGTCTTAGCCTAACTTAAATGCCATCACATTTTGGTGGCAATATGGATATTATTTGTTCACTTGTTAACAGGGTAACTCAAAAAGTCATGAAAAGGTTTTATGAAAATTTTACTAGTAGTCCCTTTGAATTTTTAAAATAATTACACCTGTTACCCCCATTGCCTTGCCTACGCGAAAAAGGTTAATGTACTTCTTTGTTATAGTTTTATTGCATCGGTGACCCTATTACCTTGGCGGAATTGTTATTGTTATTATTTCTATTATCATTATTATTGTTGTTGTTATCATTATCACTATTATTATTGTTATTGTCATATTATTATTGTTATTGTTATTATTATCATGATCATTATCGTTATTATTGTCATTATCATTATTATTATTATTGTTCTTATTATTATTATCATCATCATCACCATCATCATCATCATTATTGTTATTATTAAAATTATCATTATCATTATTATTATTATTATCATTATTATCATCATAATTATAATTATCATCACCATCATTATTATAACCAATACTATTATTATTATCATCATCATCATCATGAATTTTATTGTTATTCCCATTTTCATCAGCATAACTATAAACATTCTCGTTATCATTATTTATATATTCATTTATCTGTTTTATTTTCTTCTCTCTGTATGTGTGTCATTCGTATATACGTATATATATTTTTCTAGCTGAATCTATTTTTATTCCATTTTAATCGCTTTTCCGATTTCTCTCCTGTTATTTTTGTTATTTTTATTTTCATGTTATTTTCCCTCCATCCTATCTGCAATCCTTCTTTTTTATTTCCTTTAAATCCAATTCCGTAGTCAGTTCTGTTTTTTTTTTTCTTGGTATCGAATACTATATTTTTTCGCTAAGAGGATTTGAATGTGTATGTATAGACGGCGTGAAACATGTGGTTTTGCGTTTATGTTTTTCCTTTTTGCGATTTCATTGTTTTTTGTTTTTGCGTTATGTCCTGTGTCATTTTCATTTTTTTTTTTTGTGGGGGGGGCATTTTAATCTGTCATTTTCATTGTCTTTTATTTTGTTTTTGTTTTTTTCGCTGTGTCATTTTCATTTTTTCAGGTATTGATATTGTGGGTTGTGATGTCATTTGTGTTATTTTTTTCTGTTGTTGATGTAATTGTTGTTGTTTTTGTCGTGCCCTCGCTTTTTTTCTGTTGCTGTTGATATAAATATTTTGCTTATGTCTTGCTTTTATCGTCTTTTCTTCTCGTTATTTGGATTTTATTGTCGTCTTATTGCTGTCTTCGCTGTCATCCGTGCTAACATCATCGCTGCACTTCTTATCTTTTTCGCAAAATATTTTTTTCGCGCAGAATTTCCGTTTTCCACTCTGCCTCCGAGTGCGCTTTCTACTGGGTGTTATTTGGCAGTCAGGGTGCTTCTCAAGGGCGCTCTGAGACATCATTTCACGCTCACGGATTCCTGGGCTTCTCGCTCGCTCCTTCTCGGGATCTCGCTCTCTCTCTCTCTTGATCTCTCTCTCTTTCTCTTTCTCGGTCTCTCTCTCTCTCTTGATCTCTCTCTTTCTCGGCCTCTCTCTCTCTCTCTTGGTTTTCTCTATCTTTCTCTAAGTTGGGATCT
>NW_027213640.1:45000-50000 GCF_042767895.1 Penaeus vannamei | reverse complement strand
AGGTCTATGTGTTATGCTGAGGGGTGTCTTTTGGTTATGTTGAGGAGTTCCTTTTTTCTGGTGGGTAGGACTATGTGTTATGCTGTGGGGTGTCCTTTGGTTATGTTGGGAGTTTCTTTTGCTATGTGGGTAGGCCTATGTGCTATGTTGGGGGGGGGTTCCTTTTACTATGTGGGTAGGTCTATATGTTATGCTGAGGGGGCTCTTTTGGTTATGTTGGGGAGTTCCTTTTTTCTGGCGGGAGGTCCTGTTGGCCTTTGATGTTGGGGAACGTCTCGTGAGGAGAAGGAACTCGGCGGGTATTTGTGTAGTTGTCAGACGGAGATTAGATGGAGGTGAGGGTCTGCTTCCCTTGTGTGCGTGTGTGTGTGTGTGTTGGGTGTTTGTGTGTGTGTGTGTGTGTATGTTTGGTGTTTGTGTGTGTGTGTGTGTGTGTGTTGGGTGTTTGCGTGTGTGTGTGTGTATGTTTGGTGTTTGTGTGTGTGTTTGTGTGTGTTGTGTGTGTGTGTGGGTTGGGTGTTTGTCTGTGTGTGTGTTGGGTGTGTGTGTGTGTGTATGTTGGGTGTTTGTCTGTGTGTGTGTTGGGTGTGTTGGGTGGGTGTGTGTGTGTTGGGTGGGTGTGTGTGTGAGTGTTGGGTGTGTGTGTATGTGTGTTGGGTGTGTGTGTGTGTGGATGTTGGGTGTTTGGGTGTGTTGGGTGTTTGTGTGTGTGTGTGTGTGTGTGTTTGTGTGTTGGGTGGTTGTGTGTGTTGGGTGTTTGTGTGTGTGTGTGTGTGTGTTGTGTGTGTGTGTGTGTGTGTTGTGTTGGGTGGTTGTGTGTGTTGGGTGTCTGTGTGTGTGTTGGGTGTTGGGTGTTTGTGTGTGTGTGTGTTGGGTGTGTGTGTGTGTGCTATGTTGGGTGTGTGTGTGTGTATGTTGGGTGTGTGTGTGTGTGTGTGTTGGGTGTTTGTGTGTGTTGGGTGTTTGTGTGTGTGTGTGTGTGTTGGGTGGTTGTGTGTGTTGGGTGTTTGTGTGTGTGTGTGTGTGTTGGAGTGTTTGTGTGTGTTGGGTGTTTGTGTGTGTGTGTTGGGTGTGTGTGTGGGTGTGTGTGTGGTGTTGGGTGTTTCTAGTGTGTGTTGGGTGTTTGTGTGTGTGTGTTGGGTGTTTGGGTGTGTTGGGTGTTTGTGTGTGTGTGTGTGTGTGTTGGGTGGTTGTGTGTGTTGGGTGGTTGTGTGTGTGTGTGTGTGTTGGGTGGTTGTGTGTGTGTTGGGTGTTTGTGTGTGTGTGTGTGTGTTGGGTGGTTGTGTGTGTTGGAGTGTTTGTGTGTGTGTGTGTGTTGGGTGGTTGTGTGTGTGTTGGGTGTTTGTGTGCATGTGTGTGTGTTGGGTGGTTGTGTGTGTGTTGGGTGTTTGTGTGTGTGTGTGTTGGGTGTTTGTGTGTTTGTTGGGTGTTTGTGTGTGTGTGTGTGTGTGTTGGGTGTTTGTTTTCTGTGTGTTGGGTGTCTGTGTGTGTGCTGGGTGTTTGTGTGTGTGTTGGGTGTTTGTGTGTGTGTTGGGTGTTTGTGTGTGTGTTTATGTGTTGGGTGTTTGTGTTCGTGTGTGTGTGTGTTGGGTGTTTGTGTTCGTGTGTGTGTTGGGTGTTTGTGTGTGTGTTGGGTGTTTGTGTGTGTGTGTGTTGGGTGTTTGTGTGTGTGTGTGTGGGTGTTGGGTGTGTGTTGGGTGTCTGTGTGTTTGTGTGTTGGGTGTTTGTGCGTTTGCTTGTGTGTGTGTGTTGGGTGTTTGTGTGCGTGTTGGGTGTCTGTGTGTGTGTGTGTGTGTTGGGTGTCTGTGTGTGTGTGTGTGTTGGGTGTTTGTGTGTGTGTTGGGTGTTTGTGTGTGTGTGTGTGTTGGGTGTTTGTGTGTGTGTGTGTGTTGGGTGTTTGTGTGTGTGTTGGGTGTCTGTGTGTGTGTGTGTTGGGTGTTTGTGTGTGTGTTGGGTGTCTGTGCGTGTGTGTTGGTTGTTTGTGTGTGTGTTGGGTGTTTGTGTGTGTTGGGTGTTTGTGTGTGTGTTGGGTGTTTATGTGTGTTTGTGTGTTGGGTGTTTGTGCGTTTGCTTGTGTGTGTGTGTTGGGTGTTTGTGTGTGTGTTGGGTGTCTGTGTGTGTGTGTGTTGGGTGTTTGTGTGTGTGTTGGGTGTCTGTGCGTGTGTGTTGGTTGTTTGTGTGTGTGTTGGGTGTTTGTGTGTGTGTTGGGTGTTTGTGTGTGTTGGGTGTGTGTGTGTGTGTTGGGTGTTTGTGTATGTGTTGGGTGTCTGTGTGTGTGTGTGTGTGTGTTGGGTGTTTGTGTGTGTGTTGGGTGTCTGTGTGTGTGTGTGTGTGTTGGGTGTTTGTGTGTGTTTATGTGTGTGTATGTTGGGTGTTTGTGTGTGTATGTGTGTATTTTATGTGTTTGTATGTTGAGTGTTTGTGTGCATGTGTGTGTGTGTGTTGGATGTTTGTGTGTGTGTGTGTGTTGGGTGTTTGTGTGTGTGTGTGTGTTGGGTGTATGCGTGTGTGTGTGTGTGTGTTGGATGTTTGTGTGTGTGTGTGTGTTGGGTGTTTGTGTGTGTGTGTGTGTGTTTATGTGTTTGTATGTTGAGTGTTTGTGTGCGCGCGTGTGTGTGTGTGTGTGTTGGGTGTTTGTGTGTGTGTGTGTTTATTTGTTTGTATGTTGGATGTTTGTGTGTTTGTGTGTGTCTATGTACATTGTGTGTATCTATACTCTACCTAGACGCAATAAATAGAAAAGGCCTCTTCAGTAAACCAATTCAAGTCTACCCATAAATATTCCAGGTGAGCAAATACACACAACCTAACAGAAGAACAGATCCATTAAACATCAAACAAACATATTTATATATGATAATATAATATATATATATATATATATATATATATTATATATATATATATATATATATATATATATTATATATATATTAATTATAACATTATAATATAATTATAATAATAATATATATATATATATATATATATATATATATATATATATATATATATATTATAATATATAAATATATATTATATATAATATATATAATATGATATATATATATACATATTTATATATATATTTATAAATATATATGTAATAATAATTATATATATATAATATATAATATATATATATATATATATATATATATATATATATATATATATATATATATATATATATATATGTTTAACATATATATGATGGGCACATTCAAATATCTTTCTTTTACGGAACTGAGCTCACCACACCACAAACACCATCCTATCACCATAACACCATAAGTGCTACTCATATCCTCATTCTAACACCAACTTACGTCCTGTCAAAACTCACTCTAAGTTATTCATCCATTTCGCTACACAGGACTTTAAACGCCATCCCCACACCGCCATCACCACGACCACACAACAGATTCAACACCAGACACTCCACCACACCCCCCATCTAACCCCCCCCCCCGCCTCCTGCCGCTCCTTCCAGACATCCTATCGAAGCTCCGAGAGTGCTGCGAGCCCCCGCTGCGCCCCCCGCTGGACACCCTCAAGGCGCCCGAGTACGTCCACCGGTGCCTGAGGGAGTGCTGGGTCGAGGAGCCTGACGAGAGGCCCGACTTCAAGCTCATCCAGATGCGCTTGAAGGAAATGCAGGCGGGGCTGTGAGTGCCTTTCGTATTTTTTTAATTTTTTTTTTTAGGGCAAGCATGGTGTTGTACTTGTGATGGTGATACGAGTGTATATGCATATATAAAAATATACATATATGTATGTATATGTATGTACATATATATATACGTATATATATATTGTGAGGCATGATTCTTTGTGTTTTATTCGGATATATATTTTATTTCTTTGGCTTCGTATCAGATTATCATTTCGTGAATATATTTATGTTCTATAAGAGAATGGTTATTTTCGTTCGTTATTCATACGATTCTATACTTTACTCTTTTCAGTGTCGTTCGTTACATATCCTTGTTCACGAATGTTTATGCATGTCGATTTTCAAAACTTCCAGATTTGCATTTCTAACTGAATGGACGTGTTTCTGAATGTTCATCTCCCGTTCATCTGCCTCTTCAAACTATGTGTTGTTTCTAGTTTACGTTTTGTTCAGCGGCCTCGGTGAACAAAGCAGAGGAACGGAGACGCGCTGAGAGGTCAAGATAGAGAGGTATGTCTGGTAGGAAAAAAAAAGTTTTTTTTGTCTCTCTCCTCAGGCACGATTTTATTTTTCATTTTTGTTTCTGTTCTTGTTCTTTTATATTGGTTTATTTCTTTCAGTTAGTTTGTTCGTTTATTCTTATTTGCTCTGTGTATTTTTCTGTCTAATTCTAACTGTTCATTCATCTAATCCTCTCTCTCTCTTTTGCCCCACGCACTTTCCTCATTGGTTTTTTACCTATTCACATATCTCTCTATTTACGTCTATTCCCCTGCCACATTCTTTCTCTTTATTTCTTTCCCTATTTCGCTCCCACTCCTTTGTCTTTCTCACTTTTTATTTCCCTCTCTCGTTTATTCCGTCTTTCTCTTTCACTATTACATACTCTCTCATATCTTTCTTTATTTCTTTCTCTCTCTCTTCCTTCCTCTTCTCTGTTAAAATCTCTCTTTTTCTCCTCTTCCCTCCCCCTTCTCTCTAACTTTCCTCCCCCCCTCTCTCTCTCTCTCTCTCTCTCTCTCTCTCTCTCTCTCTCTCTCTCTCTCTCTGTCTCTCTCTTTTTCTCTCCTCCCCCCCCCCCTCTCTCCCTCTCTCTCCTCTCTCTCTCCTCTCTCCTCTTCTCTCTCTCTCTCTCTCTCTCTCTCTCTCTCTCTCTCTCTCTCTCTCTCTCTCTCTCTTTCTCCCTCTCTCTCTCTCCCCCTCTCTCTCTCCCCCCCTCTCTCTCCCTCCTCCTCCCTCTCTCTCTCTCTCTCTCTCTCTCTCTCTCTCTCTCTCTCTCTCTCTCTCTCTCTCTCTCTCTCTCTCTCTCTCTCTCTGTTCGTCT
>NW_027213640.1:20000-32500 GCF_042767895.1 Penaeus vannamei | reverse complement strand
TCCTTCTCTTCTCCTTCTCCTTCTCCTTCTTCTCCATGCTGTTGTTGTTCTCCTCCTCTTCTTCTTCCTCCTCCCTGCTTCTTCTTCCCCTCCTCCTCCTCCTCCCCTCTTCTTCTTCCTCCTCCTTATCCTCATCCTTTTACCCCTCATTCTTCTTCTTCTTCGTCTTCCTCTTTTTCTTTCTTCTCTTCTGACTTCTATTACTTCTTTTTCTTCTACTGCTACTTCTTTTTCGTCATCTTCTTATTCGTATTCTTCTACTTCTTTGTCCTCTTCTCCTTCTTCTCTTTCTTCTTCCTCATCTTCTTGCCTTTCTTCTTCTTCTTCTTCTTCACCTTTTTCCTTCTCCTCCTCCTCCTCCTCCTCTTTCATTCTGTTCTCAATCGAGGATGACCCTCTCCTCCTCCTTTCACTTATCAGATTTTCTTTCATCTTTCTTCTTCTCCATCTTATTTTTCTCTTTTTCTTCCTGGATTATGTTTGTTTATTTCTTCCATCCCTTCCTTCTTCTTCCTCTTTCGTTTTCTCTTTCTCCCTCTCTTCCTCCTCCGTTTTCTCTTCTTCTTCCTCCTTCTCCTTCTCCTCCTCCTCTTCCTCCTCCTCCATCACCCTCTGCATCGAGCTTGCCTTTTCCCGGAACAAATATTCTCCCGTTGCACCTTTCCGGCCTTCTCCATCCTTCTTCTTCTTCTTCCTCTTCTTCATCCCCCTCCTCCTCCTCCTTGTTCCTCTTCTTCTCCTTCTTCCTCTTCTTTTCCTTCTCCCTCTTCTTTTTCTTGTTCTTTTCTTATTATTATCATCTTCTTCTTCTCTTCTTCATCTTCTTCTTTTTCTGTTTCTTCTTCGTCCTCCTCCACACCACCTTCTCCTCCCGTTCTTCGTCCTTTTCTTCTTCCCTATCGAGCCTGACCCCTTTCCAGGAGGAGATTTTCCAGCTGCACGTTCATCCTTCTTCATCGTCTTCCTCTTCCTCCGCCTCCTCTTTCGTCTTCCTCTTCTCATTATTATTTCTCATTCCTCTTCTTCCACTTCCATCTCCTCTACCTTCTCCTATTCCTCTACCACCACCTCCATCTCCTCCACCCCCATCTCTTCCTCCTCCATCTCTCCCTCCTCTTCCTCTTCCTCCTCCTCGTTCTCTCCTCTTCCTCCTCCCTCCTCTTCCATCTCCTCCTCCACCTCCAAACCCCTCCACCTCCTCCCTCCCTTCCTCCATCTCCACCTCCATCACTCCTCCACCCCCCTTCCTCCTCCTCCTCCTCCACTTTCCATTTCCTCCCTCCACCTCCACCTCCATCTCCTCCCCTCCTCCTTCACTCTTATCCTCCCTCTTCCTCCCTCCTCCACCCTCCATCTCCTCCCTCCCCTTTCCACCTCGTCCTTCCTCCTCCTCCTCCTCCACCTCCACCATCTCCTCCCTCTTCCTTTCCACCTCCACCTCCTCTTCCTCCACCTCCACCTCCATCTCCTCCTCCTCCTCCTCCTCCATCCCTCCTCCTCCTCCCTTCTCCTCCTCCTCCATCTTCCTCCTCCTCCACCTCCACCTCCACCCTCCTCCTTTCCTCCTCCCTCCCTCCCTCCTCCTCCCTCCTCCTCCTCCTCCTCCTCCTCCTCCTCTTCCTCCATCAACCTCCACCATCCTCCACCTCCATTTCCACTACATCTTCCTGTAGGAGGAGTGAGCCAGTAGGTCCAGGAGGAGCATGAGGTGGAGGGGGGGGAGGAGGAGATGGCTACGGACCTCCTCCACCTCTTCCTCCTCCCCTCCTCCCTCCTCCTCCTCCTCCTCCTCCCCTCCTCCTCCTCCATCTCCTCTTCCTCCCCCTCCATCTCCTCCTCCTTCCTCCTTCACCTCGTCCTCCTCCTCCCTCCACCTCCATCTCCTCCTCCTCCACCTCCTCCTCCTCTTCTCCCCTCCTCCACCCTCCATCTCCCCCTCCCTCCACCACCATCTCCTCCTCCTCCACCACCATCTCCTCCTCCTCCTTCACCTCCCCTCCCTCTTCCTCCCTCCTCCTCCTCCATCTCCCTCCCTCCCTTCACCTCTCCTCCTCCTTCCTCCTCCTCCTCCCTTCATCTCCTCCTCCTCCTCCTCCCCTCTCCTCCCTCCCCCTCCTCCTCCATCCCAACTTCCCTTTCCTCCAGGAGTTGTAGGTGGAGGAGAGGTAGAGGGAGGGGGAGGAGGAGAGACCACCACCTCCTCCCTCTTCCCTCCCTCCTCCTACTCCTCCTCCCTCCTCAACTCCTCCTCCTCCCTCCTCCTCCTCCTCCTCCTCCTCCCTCCTCCTCCTCCTCCACCACCACCTCCTCCTCCCTCCCTCCTCCCTCCTTTCCCTCCTCCCTCCCTCCCCTCCTACACCTTCTCCTCCTCCTCCCCTCCTCCTCCACCACCACCTCCTCCTCCTCTTCCTCCTCCTCTTCCTCCTCCTCCTCCTCCTCCTCCTCCTCCTCCTCCTCCTCCTCCTCCTCCTCCTCCTCCTCCACCACCTCCTCCTCCTCCTAGCTGCATCTTCCCGGCCTCTTGCACAGGTTATTTGCGGATCAGACTCTCCTGAATTTCATGATATGAGACCGCAAATCAGGAGCAATATTCTTGGCTCCTTGGGCGCGGGAAGGAAGGGAATTAATGTCGCCCCGAGTTAGGACTCCTTCGATGCAGGAGGTTAAAGGGAAATGAAAGAAGAAGAAGAAAAAAGAAATGAGGAAGACTTCTTCGATGCTGGAGGTTAGAAAAAGAAAAACGATAAATAAAAAAGAAATGAGAGAGGAAGGATTTTTCGATGCAGGTTAGAACAAAAAAAATGTGTGGGAGGACTTGTCGATGCAGGAGGTTTTGAAAAAAAAAAAAAAAAATGTAGGAAGTTCAAAAAAAAAAAGAAAAAAAAGAGGAAGGATGCAGGAGGGTAGAAAAAAAGGGAAAAAAAATGAGGCAGGACATATTCGATGCAGGAGGATAAAAGAAAGTGAAAGAAAAGGGGAAAAAATGAGGTGGTTTGTGGATTACGTAAGGGTTATCTTATCGTTTTGGATCAGGAGGAAAATACGGTTATAGGAGGAGGGTTCGACGATGAGGCGAGAGGGAATCTTCTCGAAAGATTGGATGGCATCTGTTTGTTCGTCTACAGGTGTTTATGTGTTCTTCTCTCTCTCTCTCTCTCTCTCTTTCTCTCATTATTTCTCTCTTTCTCTCTCTGACTCTCTCTCTCTCTCTCTTTGTCTCTTTATTTCTCTCTCTCTCTCTCTCTCTTTGTCTCTTTATTTCTCTCTCTCTCTCTCTCTCTCTCTCTCTCTCTCTCTCTCTCTCTCTCTCTCTCTCTCTCTCTCTCTCTCTCTCTCTCTCTCTCTCTCTCTTTTTCTCTCTCTCTCTCGCCTCTCGCTCTCTCTCTCTCTCGCTCTCTCTCTCCCTCTTCTTTGTCTCTTTATTCTCTCTCTATCTCTCTCTCTGACTCTCTCTCTCTCTCCCTCTCTCCCCTCTCTGTCTCACCCTCTCTCTCTCCTCCCTCCCTCCCTCCCTCCCTCCCTCCCTCCCTCCTCCTCCCTCCCTCCTCCCTCCCTCCCTCCCTCCCTCCCTCCCTCTCTCTCTCTCTCTCTCTCTCTCTCTCTCTCTCTCTCTCTCTCTCGTTCTCTCTCTCTCTCTCTCTCTCTCTCTCTCTCCCTCCCTCCCTTCCTCCCTCCCTCCGTCCGTCCCTCCTTCCGTCCCTCCCTCCTTCCCTCCCTCCCTCCCTCCCTCCCTCTCTCTCTCTCTCTTTCTCTGTATACCATATACACGTAAGAGATGCATCGCGTTGAATGACATCAGGATATCGGAAGTCGATTCAATTCGCCTTATTTGGGAGACAGATTTTGTACTCGACAGGAGGGGATATTTGCATTTTACTTTAATACTCCTCGCGTCTGTTTTGAGTATTAATTCGTTGATGATCATTTGTTATTGTGGGTGCTTACTTAAGTCATTTCATCGGTATGTATTATATGTCATTTTAATCCCATTATATAAATTTATGTCTTGAGATATTAGGTTGATTTCAATACCGCGTGGGTGGGATATAAAAAAAATACTCGCTATATAAAAGACTATATAAATATACAGCTAATTGCAATACCACGTGTGAGATATAAAAAAAACACTATATAAAATAGCTATTTAGATATACAGCTGATTACAATATCACACGAGATAACAAAGAAATAGAAAATAGATAAATAAAAAAGACAAAAAAATGGCCATTTACCACTCTACCAGAAAATACAACACGGGAGATAACAAAGAACAAAAGAAAAAAGGAAAAAGAAATGAGGATAAAAAAAAAGCAAAAAAATAACTTGGCCATTTCACACTCTAGCAGAACCAGTGCTATTGGCAGGGGAGAGATTTATGCCGCGGGAAGTTCACGCCTGAGGGGAACTTTGATCGCCGGGCAGAAGAACACACAGGGGGAGCGGGGACGTGTTCATGAGTCAGACGTCACACTTGCATCTCTTTGTGCCACGTGGACGAGGGTGGAAGGGTGTCTGTTTGTGCGTGTGTGTGTTGGTCTGGCTCTGTGCTCTGGGGTCTTTTGTTCCCTGCGGGTGTGTGTGTGGGTGTGGGTGAGAGAATGCGCGTGTGGGGGTGTTTGGGGGAGACCGAGAGAGGGAGAAGGAGAGTTGGATAGAGAGAGTAAAGGAAAGAGAGGGGGGGGGGAGAAGGAGAGAGAGAGAGAGAGAATGTGTGGCGGTTCCTATATACATACATGTGCGAATAGGCACACACACGCATTGTTTACATATATATATATATATATATATATATATATATATATATATATAAAAATGAATATATAGATATATATGCATATATATATATATATATATATATATATATATATATATATATATATATATATATATATATATATATATATATACATATATATATATATATATGAATATATATATGAATATATATATATATATATATATATATATATATATATATATATATTTATATGTATATATATATGTATATATATATATATATATGTATATATATATATTATATATATGAATGCATATATATATATATATATATATATATATATATCAAAAGATAAATAAACAGGCATATGGATAGATAGGCAGATAGACATATATACAAACAAACAACCACCCAAAGAAAACTAAAAAAAAAAAAAAAAAAAAAAAAAAACTCGGAGCCCGGCGCCCCTCGTCCCGCGAGCGCCGCCGGGACTTCCTTTGCGGCGAGTGACATCAAGGGGCGTCGCGCCCTTTGGTCTCTGCCTCAGCGGGTTGTCAGGGCGGGTCTGCTCCCGGCGGCGCTGAGGCTGACAGGCACGCGTCGGGAAGGAGTCTTTTCAGGAAGGATTTTGGGGAAGGATGTTGGGCATCCGTCTTTGGGTCGGTGATAAGGAGAAGGGTGATGATGTGGTCTTTTTTGTTGTTATCATCGGAATTATCGTTATTTTTATCATCGTCCTCATTATTGATATCACTGGTATGATTATTAGTATTGTCATTATTACTATCATCATCATTATAATTTTATGATTTATTTTCTTCTGTATATGTATGTGTGTGTGTGTGTGTCTATGTATATACATACATGCATATATGCTGGGTATGTGTGTGTGTTCACACGCACATACGCTCGCTCGCATCCATTCAGGCATGAGTAGCATTCCCTAACAAGCTGTCAATAAAATAAACATTTGAGAGACCTGCAATGGAACGATTGGCTGTGAATCACACACACACACACACACACACACACACACACACACACACACACACACACACACACACACACACACACACACACACACACACACACACACACACACACACACACACACACACACACACACACACACACACACACACACACACACACACACACACACACACACACACACACATACACACTCACATGTATATATATATATATATATATATATATATATATATATATATATATATATATATATATATATATATATATGTATATATATATATATATATATATATATATATATATATATATATATATATATATGTGTGTGTGTGTGTGTGTGTGTGTGTGTATGTATGTATCTATGCATATATGCATATAGATATATATCGTTGTTTATTTAATATTTTTACGTTGCTATACATTACAGCTCTCTGTCGTCAAAACTATTCTAATGATTTTTTAATGTTTCTGCAGATGGTTGACATGCTGAACGACCTGTACACTTGCTTCGACGCCATAATAGGTGACTACGACGTGTACAAGGTAAGCATGAACTACATATAACGTTTCTGTAGGTACGTGTGGGGGGCGGGGCATTTATGTGTGTGTGTGTGTGTGTGTGTGTGTGTGTGTGTGTGTGTGTGTGTGTGTGTGTGTGTGTGTGTGTGTGTGTGTGTGTGTGTGTGTGTGTGTGTGTGTGTGTGTGTGTTTCCCTCAATCTTACCTTCCTTGCCTTTCCCATTCTAAACCTTCTCTCTCCCACACCGGCCGCCCTTGCCCTCCCCTCCTCTCCCCTCTCCACCTTCCCCCTACCTTGCTTCCCCACAACTCTCCAATTTACCTATCCCTCCCTTTCTTACCCGCTACTACCCTCCCTTACCCCCCTCTACTCTTTCCAAACTCTTGCCCATCTTATACCCTCACCCAACCATACCCACCCTTACCCTTGCTTACTCTCCCAACCATAACCCATCCACCTCCACTCACTCTCCCACCAACTTCCACCGTCAACTAACCTCCCTCTCCCACTTCTCCCTCTCTCCCCCTCCCCCCCTCTCCCCTACCAGGTGGAGACCATAGGCGACGTGTCCTTGGTGGTCTCTGGCCCCCTCTCTCTCCCCCTACCTTCGTTCCCCACCCTTCCTTACAATTCTTCTATTTACCTCCACACTCCCCTACCCCCCACCACCCACCCCTATCCCCCACCACCCACCCCAATCCCCCTCAACCTTCCCCTATCACCCTCCACCCTCCCCTATCACCCTTCACCCTCCCCTATCACCCTCCACCCACCCCTATCACCCTCCACCCTCCCCTATCCCCCTCCACCCACCCCTATCACCCTCCACCCTTCCCTATCCCCCTCCACACACACCCCCACCCACCCCCTACCAACTTCCATCGCTCATTAACCCCCTCTCCCCTGCCAGGTGGAGGCGACGCGTACATGGCGGTCTCTGGCCCTCCCCTCCTCTCTCCCCTCCACCTCCCCCCCTACCTTCTTTCCCCATCATTCCCCTCAATTCTCCTACCCACCTCCACCACCCCTTACACCCCTCCGCCGCCAACTAACCCCCCTCTCCCCCCTCCCCCGCCAGGTGGAGACCATAGGCGACGCGTACATGGTGGTGTCTGGCCCTCCCCTCCTCTCTCCCCTCCACCTCCCCCCTACCTTCTTTCCCCAACATTCCCCGCAATTCTCCTACCCACCTCCACCACCCCTTACACCCCTCCGCCGCCAACTAACCCCCTCTCCCCCTCTCCCCCGCCAGGTGGAGACCATAGGCGACGCGTACATGGTGGTGTCTGGCCCTCCCCTCCTCTCTCCCCTCCACCTCCCCCCTACCTTCTTTCCCCAACATTCCCCGCAATTCTCCTACCCACCTCCACCACCCCTTACACCCCTCCGCCGCCAACTAACCCCCTCTCCCCCGCCAGGTGGAGACCATAGGCGACGCGTACATGGTGGTGTCCGGCCCTCCCCTCCTCTCTCCCCTCCACCTCCCCCCTACCTTCTTTCCCCAACATTCCCCGCAATTCTCCTACCCACCTCCACCACCCCTTACACCCCTCCGCCGCCAACTAACCCCCTCTCCCCCTCTCGCCCGCCAGGTGGAGACCATAGGCGACGCGTACATGGTGGTCTCTGGCCCTCCCCTCCTCCTCCCCCCTACCTTCTTTCCCCAACATTCCCCGCAATTCTCCTACCCACCTCCACCACCCCTTACACCCCTCCGCCGCCAACTAACCCCCTGTCCCCCCCTCCCCCGCCCGGTGGAGACCATAGGCGGCGCGTACATGGTGTTCTCTGGCCCTCCCCTCCTCCTCCCCCCTACCTTCTTTCCCCAACATTCCCCGCAATTCTCCTACCCACCTCCACCACCCCTCACACCCCTCCGCCGCCAACTAACCCCCTCTCCCCCTCTCCCCCGCCAGGTGGAGACCATAGGCGACGCGTACATGGTGGTGTCCGGTCTCCCCATCTGCAACGGCGACAGGCACGCCGGGGAGATCGCGTCCATGGCGCTCAAGCTCCTCGACGCCGCCAGGACCTTCACCATCAGGCACCGCCCTTCGGATACGCTCAAGCTGAGGATCGGGATTCATTCGGGTCAGTTCGAGGGTTCGAGGGTTCGCGGGTTTGGGGGTTCGGAACTCGGATGCGAACTAGCTGAGGGTCGGGATTCATTCGGGTCAGTTCGAGGGTTCGAGGGTTCGCGGGTTTGGGGGTTCGGAACTCGGATGCGAACTAGCTGAGGGTCGGGATGGGTTCGGATGGGGTTTAGGGTTCGAGGGTTCGAAATTCGGATACGATCTAGTTGGGGATCGGGATTCATTCGCGAAAGTTTGGCTCATAGTTACCGCCATTACCTCAAACCATCCGGTTGCGATGATGTAGCTTAGACCGGATTAATTATATATATATATATATATATATATATATATATATATATATATATATATATATATATATATATATATATATATATATATATATATATATATATAAGCCATAACATTGTCTACATTTCATTTGGTCTATTACATGTATTACGCTCCTGTATAAATTCTTGTCCAGATATACAGATGATAACTGATTATTAACTCTAATCAACGCCGAAATCATGAATCTAGCGTTGCATTCGTGTCCATTGCGGTAATGGTGGTGACACTGGTTTGGGGTTCGAAATTCGGATACGCTCTAGCCGAGGATCGGGATTCATGAGGGTGAGTCTGAGGGCTTGGTGTTCGAAATTTGGATCCATTTTAGACGGGTGTCGTCCTGAAGGAATGTATTTTTTTGTTCCTTTGTTTCTTCCTTTTTTTAAAGATTAATTGCTTTTTATAGGAATGGCTGATTGATGATAATGCAGTGGTTGACGGACAATAATGCAGAGATGTTTCACATTGAATGTTATTCAGCTGGGTTCATTTTGATAAGGACGGCTGATCGATTTCATGCAGCGCTTAATTACTGATACTGTATAATTGTTTCAGGTTGAGTTTTATCGAGCTGGCCCAATCTTTTATAAGCGTGTTTAATTAATTTCATGCAATGGTTGATTAATGATAAAGTGTTTTGTTCAGGTGGATTAATTAGGTTAAGGCTGCTTAATTAATTTAGAAGTGTCTGTGATCGGTATCTGTTCCCGTGACGTTTGCACTTCGGGGTTTTCCCTTTGTGGCGTCCGGATTCATTCGCTGGAAGCCGAGGTGTTAAGTGACAATTTTATTCTTAGTACTTGTGTCATTAGCTGATCGTTGGCTGCTGTTTTCCTTTTTGGCGGATGATGTTAAGTTGTGGTTATTATTTGTTTATTAAAATATCAATTTATTTATTAATTTGTTTGTTAATTCATTTGTAGATTCATTCACTTATTTACTCATCTATCTATTCATTTCCTTGTTTATTCATTTACTAAGTCACTGCACCTCACTCACCTTCCCTTCAAAAAGTCACTTCACCACCATTTCTTCAAAAAGCCACCCACCTCCCCATCAAAAAGTCACCTCGCCAGTCTTCCCTTCAAAAGTCACCTCGCCTCCCCACCTCCCCATCAAAGCTTGCCCCACCTCACTCACCTCCTCTTCAGATAGTCACCTCACCCCACCACCCCTTCAAAAGGCCATCACACCTCCCCATCAAATAGCCACCTCAGCTGTATCCCCTTCAAAAGCCACCTCACCTCCCCACCTCATCCACCTCCCCTTCAAAGCTTGCCCCACCTCACCCACCTTCCCTTCAAAAGTAACCGCACCCCCTCCCACGTCCCCCCACCAGGACCCTGTGTGGCTGGCGTCGTCGGCCTCACGATGCCGAGATACTGCCTCTTCGGCGACACGGTGAACACGGCCTCGAGGATGGAGTCCACGGGGGAGCAGCTGAGGATCCACATTTCCAACGCGAACAAACTGATGCTGGATAAGATTGGCGGATATCTGGTCGAGAAGCGGGGGCTCACCTACGTCAAGGTGGGTGGGATGGCGGTGTCTGTTGGAGGGTTGGCTCTGTAGGGGCGTGGTTTGCGAGATGAGTGACAGCGGGGGGGGGGGATAGTAGTACTGATGAGAATAATGATGATATTAATAATAATGGTAAATAGAGCGATGATAATGATTATGATTTTAGTAGTAATAGTAGTAATAATAACAACAATAATAAGGAAAATGATAATAATAGAAATAATACTAGAGGTAGTAATAATGTTAATGATAATGATACTAAGATCAGTAACCTAACGGCGATGTCCCCGCGCAGGGCAAGGGCCAGATGATGACGTGGTGGCTGGTGGGGGTCCAGCGGCCGGACGAGAGGAACCCCGACGCCCTCGGAGACAGCCAGGCCACACCGACACGCACGCCCGTCGACGAGTCCCATCCGAGCACCGCCCACACGCCCACCTCCAGCGCCCAGCCCTCGTCTCTTGCTCAAAGTGCTGCCGTCTCGTCCGCGTCTCCCTCCGGCCATTGTCTCGTGGGCTACGGCATCCCCCCGCCTGCCGCCGCCCCTTCGCCCTCGCGCCACGACAATCTCGCTTCTCCCGGCGCCACTCGCGGCCTGACAAGCGGCTCGCCCGGCTTCGCTCACGCCGGACTCACGAACTCATCCTCCTTCACTCACGACGTCGAGGTGACTCACAACCCAACCCTAAATCAGAGACCCGAACTCACAAACTCACCCTCTTTTACTCGCGACATCGAAGTGGGTCACAATCCAGCCATCACTCAGAAGACCGAAGCCAGAAACTCACCCTCATTTACTCACGACGTCGAGGTGACTCACACCCCAGCGCTCGTCCACTGCTCCCCGCGCCCTCGCACGCCCTCGCACGCCACGCAGGGCTCCCCCGTGGGGCCTCCCCCGGCGTCGAGGCCCAGGGACACGGAGAGGGACCCGGCGCTCGCTCCCGACGCCCTCGCCGGCGGGGGCGGGAGCAGGTGAGCCATGCTTTGCTTGTCGCGTTCTGAGATATATATATATATATATATATATATATATATATATATATATATATATATATATATATATACATATATATATATATATATATATATATATATATTTTATTCTTTTTCTTTTTTTTCTTTTTACTTTTCTTCTTTTCTTTTCTTCTTTTCCCTTTTTTTTCTTTTCTTCTTTATATCTGGTTAATTTGGTTTCATTTTGATCTAGCGATATTTGAGGCCCAGCAAATATACATAGATGTGTTCCTACATACATACATATGAATAGGCATACTTACATACACACGAATGTACATACATACAAACACAAACATATACATACATACATACATTCATGTGTACATACATACATACATACATTATACATGCATACATTCATGCATACAAATATACATACATACATGCATATACACATGCTTACATGGGTACATGCATATATAGATACATACATATACATACATACATACGTACATACATGCATACATATATACTTGCGTACATGCATATATAGATACATACATATATATACATACATACATATATACATACATATATACATACATATATACATACATACATACATACATACATACATACATATATACATACATACATACATACATACATACATACATACATACATACATACATATATACATACATACATACATGCATACATATATACATACATACATGCATATATATATATGCTTACATGCGTACATGCATATATAGATACATACATACATATACATACATACATACATGCATAGATACATACATACATGCATACATATATTCATACATACATGCATATATACATGCGTACATGCGTACATGCTTATATAGATACATACATATATATACGCTCATACATACATATACATACATACGTACATACGTAAAGTCATTCAAAGTACTTACATGAAAATAAACACATTTGCAAATATACAGCCTACGTATTGTATATACATACACGCATACGGTTGAGCGTAATGTACATTACCTATATCCATACACAAAAAATTGGCATATACAGCAATATTAGATGACAGATAGATAGATAGTTAACGGAGTAAATATAAGTAGATGCAATCGATAGACAGACAGATAGAGAGACAGACGGATATATAGATAGATATATAATCAAACGGATAGGCGAATACATAGATAGATAGATAGACATACAGCTAAATAGATGGATAAATAGATTGATAGATAGACAGATAGCAAGACAAAGATGGATAAGTAGACAGATAGATAGATAAAGAAAACAAATATATAAATAAATGTCGATAAACTG
>NW_027213640.1:7500-12500 GCF_042767895.1 Penaeus vannamei | reverse complement strand
ATGTCATTGTCAATTCATATTGTATCTTGATGTTTTTGACGAAAGAAAACGTACTGCAAGTGAAAGAAAACGGAACTTGAAATCGGTCCGAATATTATATAAGAATCAGTCGGATGTTTTTCCATCATTAAGGAAAAGTGTATTTATGAAAAAGAAAGGGAGAAAGTTAACAAATTTGGAAAAGTTAGTGCAGAAAAAGTTTACTGGTCATCTAGTTAATGTGACATAAACCTGACGGTGTTCAGTCCAGAAAGTATAGAATTCCTATGACATGTTTTCCTCTATCCTAAGCTATTCCAACCCACTTCACTGAACACCATATAAGCATGAATGTCGTCGGGTATGGTGTTCCTCGTTTGTTCAGGCGGCCATGGACACCTGTTTTCAGACGATTCGTCAAGGAATCGAACTTTTATGGACCGCCTCTGCCCCTAACCATGCTCGGCTCTTAGCAGAGGAGGGCCGTAGAACTTTTCCTTCTAAGGGCCCCTGAAAACTGGCGGGTGATTAAGGTCCCCCAAAAGTCGGGGTCCTGGAAAATCTTGTTTCTGTAGCAAATAGAGGGCCCTGGACTTTTTCCTCTGGATCATAAGCTCTAGATAAATACTTACAAAGGTTCCCGTTTCTGAATAGGGGCCCTATAAAATGCTTGCTAATTAGGGCCCCTAAATGTTTTCTTCTTTCGAATCAATGGCCCTAGAGAATTGCATGTTAATTACCTGTAAATGAGGGACTAGAAAATTGCACATTGATGAGGGGCTCTAGAAAACAATTAAATAATCGGAGCCTGGAAATTTACCTGCTTGTGACTAGAAAATCACCTGCTAATGAGGGACTAAAGACGCCACCTGCAAATTAAGTGCTCTAGAAAAGTACCTGTAAATGAGGGAGCCCTTGAATTGCCTACTAAGGACAGTCCCTTCAAAATCAGGGCCTCTAGAAATTCCCAGAAACTTCCATTTGTGCTTCTCAACCAGATCTACATTATTTACAATCTCTGTAACTTTCCGAAGACTTCTATACTATTTGGATCTTCCTTTAAGAAGTACATATATTAATCCAATGATAAAAGGTTCAGCGATAATTGATTTATATCTAAATGAAAAGATGTATAAAAATGCAAATTGAAATAGAAAAATATAGAATGATTTAATAAATTCATTCAAGACCCGGTGTAATTATTTCTAACTTTTATATACCTCAGTCAAAAGTGAAATATATATATATATATACATTTTTTTTAGGGACAGCCTTTTCCCAGTACATCACAGGTTCTGTATTTTTAAATAAAGTTTAATATCTTACGACAAGCAAAAGCTCGTGTGTGTGCGTACGTGCGTGTGTGCGTGCGTACGTGCGTGTGTGTGTGTGTGTGTGTGTGTGTGTGTGTGTGTGTGTGTGTGTACGTGGTTCGTTTTCTTTTTGTTTCATTTCTTTTTAGAATCGGAGGAATCAGAAGTCGTCAAGTCAGTACAGTTCACAAGGATTTAACATCAAAAGATGTATTTGATCAATATAACATGTATTATTAACAAATATAACAAAAGAATGGTTCTTCATGTATGCATCATACTTTACAAGTGAAAAATAGATTTCATGTTTTTCTTAGCGGCTGTGAGGAGGAGCCGATTGGGGAAGCAGCAAGTTCGGCCTAGTTTCTCTCCATCAGACGATTTTCAAAATCATCTAAAAAAAGGTTGTAACAAAAATCTAGTATAAGAATTGGTGTAGGTTTATATATATTCCCATTTACTTTACACAAAGTAAATATGCCTATTTGAATGTGGTGCTCGAGGAAACCATAAATTACGAGCAGGTGTACCAGTGCTCACACGAGCAAGAGTCAGGGCAAAGTGGGCCTACGACCCCCCCGCGAAGGATTGGGGTAGCAGCCTACCACCGCGCATGCGCAGAAACAAAGGAGATACTTTTCGGCTCGGCATTACAATTCCATACAAATCATATATTTATAAACACACAACAAATTTAGATAAATATGTTGTCCATTCTACTGAAATCCTTTACAGTGTGTGCGTGTGTGTATCCATCTACATATGCTTTAGTGTTTGACAATATAACAATCTCTCTCTTCGGAATAAGTTACGCAATGCAATAACCAATAATAACAAAAGTTCGTGCTAATTACATATATTGATATTTCTTACAATATTTTGTTTTGCAAATATTTCGCTAAATAATGGTATTATGGTTTAGATAAAAGCTACACTCTGGCACATCCTGAAATATGAAATACATGCTATTTACTAACTTATATAAGTTCCTATTTTTAGCTTCAATGTTTTGCAGCAAAAATCTTTCGAAAGACAGCACCGACCAAGCCTTACGAGGGAGTGCGAGACGGTGACCGATTCTTCATTATTTCTCTTATTTCTCTCATTATTATCATTATTACTTTTATCATCAATATTATCATTATTACTTTTATCATCAATATTATCATTATTACTTTTATCATCATTATCATTATCATTACTTTTATCATCATTATCATTATCATTACTTTTATCGTCATTATTATTCTTATCATTATCATGATTATTACTCTTATCATTATTATTATTATCATTAATATTATCCTCACTATTAGCATTATTACTCTTATCATCATCATCATTAATTCTCGTATCATCATGATTTTCATCATTATTTTCACGCATGGATTCATACAGTGCACAGTGTAAAAATGTAAAGCAAAAATATGGAAAGATCAGATATTTTTAACAAATTCCACGAACACACAAACCCTTCGTAAGAATACATCTTATCAGAGTCAGCATCTGCGGTGATAATGATCAAGGGAAGAGTTTGATCGCAATTAATATAATGCAATTTTATCCATGTGGGTAAAGATATACTAGTAAATGGAATATGTAAATTCACATATGAACATCTATGTTGCTCACACACTGTCTCTCATTCTCTGTTTTCTGTCTAATTATTTATCTGCCTTTATATACGTAAAGGTACACAAAAACAAATACAAGTATATGTATATTCACATATATATCCTCATATACAAAACGCACGCACGCATACACACACACATGCACACACGCGCGCTCGCGCGCGCAAATACATACACAATAGTACAGATATTCATCACTGGGTTACGCATTTGTGTGCTAATGTGCTTGTGTGTGTGTGTGTGTGTGTGATTTAGAATTTAATACAATCTTAAAAATACAAAATACATTACATAAAACATTATAAGAAAGACTGCAGTAGGTATTCACTATAAAAAACAAGACTTACATTAAAATAACAATAATGGTAATAATGATAATAATAGTCATGATAAAAGTAAAAATGATGATGAGGAGAAGGATAATTAGAATGATAATGATAATAATCACGATGATAATAGTGCTACTACTAGTATTACTACTACTACTGCTGCTCATAATAATGATAATGATAATAGCAATGGAATAACAAGGATAATACTCATAATGATAATGATGATAGATTATAATGAAAAACTAATATTGATAATAACAATAAAATTACAGTAATGATGACAATGATAATAATGATAATGATAAAAAACTAATGATAATAACGACATTGATGATGATAATCGTAATTACAGTAAAGATGATAATGACGATCATAATGATAATGAAAATGATGATAATAGGAATAAGAATGATAATGAGGGTATTAATGATATTGATAATGATAACAATAATGTCATTGATAATGATATTGAGAACAATAATGATAATAATGATAGAATACTGATAAAATAATGATAATAATGATAGAATACTGATAAAATAATGATAATACTAATAGCAATGATAATGATAATGATAATAATAATAATAATAATAATAATAATAATAATAATAATAATAATAATAATAATAATAATAATAATAATAATAATAATAATAATAACAATAATAATAATAGTAATAATAATAATAGTAATAATGACAACAATGATAATGATAATGATGATGGTGATGATAATGGAAAAAATAATAATGAGGATAATAATAAACACAATAGTAAAAATATCATTATTCTACTATTACTATTATTATTATTGTCATTAACATTTCTAATAATAATAATGAGAATGACAATAACATTAATGATAGTATATATAATGATGATAATAATAACAAAAATGATAATAATGATAACTTCAATGTTTTCACACTGAAGACCTGGTAACAGCACTTGCGGAGTTGGGACGCCAACTTAGGAGTGCATGCTTTTTTTGTGTTTATTTGTAAGTGCATTTGGTGTTGGTTTCTATGCGCACTACCCACGCAGTGATAAATTGGTATAACTCCCGAGTGAGTGCAACTTGCTCGTCAAATCAGCATCGTACCATCACAGAGCTTTCACTCAGTCCCAGTCAGAAAAATGAATGATTCATATCTATCACCTCTAACTTTCCTGTTCTGACCAAGGTTGAATGTTTAAAACTCCTCGGCCACAGGTCTCTTGAACAGCTGATCACTCTGATATCTGGGCCCCCGCGCCCCCGCTTCCAACAGGCAGATGTTCAAACCGAAGGCAAGAAGAATTCTATGATCTTGCTTTTTTTCCAAACACGTCCACGCAGACACAACCTACGTTATCCCTTTTTACACATCTACACATTTACACATCCAACATCAACATCACACGGCACACAAACTCGTTTTTCCTTCCACCCTTCTCTTATGCAACAGAGGTCGGGTGGTGCCCGCGCGCCGTAGGCTGGAACCTTACGTCTGTTTCCTGCAGACGAATCTTTCCCTGAGTGAAAATCTATGTTCTCGGTTGAGCCCGAACTCAGCCATATTAAAGTCTACTGGGTCTACGCCCTATAATCTGTATATCTGTATATAATAATAATAATAATAAGAAGAATGATAATGATATAGATAACAGAATTATAATAATAGTAATGAAAGTAATGATAACAATGCGTATGATAGTGACAGTAATGATGAAAATGACAATGATAACAACAACAGCAA
>NW_027213640.1:0-2500 GCF_042767895.1 Penaeus vannamei | reverse complement strand
TGGATTAATAGCAAGCCTATATACTGGTACTAAAAGTGCAGTAAAGTGTTGTGGGGGCCTGTCGAGCTTCTTTCCTGTTAGTTCGGGAGTGTGTCCTTGCGCCAAAACTTTTTAACACTTGCGTGAACTGGATACTGGGCAGAGCTACTGCCCAGAGTCAATGTGGAGCAACTATGGGCAATATCAAGGTTGCTGACCTAGACTTTGCTGATGATGTTGCTATTCTATCGGTCTTTGGAAACCCTAGTGGTGACTCTGGATCCATTTAGCAATGAAGCGAATCCCCTGGGTCTAGAGGTCTCTTGGACCAAGACCAAGATCCAGAATCTTGGGAACTTGCTAGGAGAACCTGTCCGGTCGGTACGTGCTTACGTCGAGGACGTCGAGTTTTAGAGTGTAGTGCCTATGTACCTGAATATATATACATATTTACATATATATATATATATATATATATATATATATATATATATATATATATATATATATATGTATATATGTTTATATATAATTATATATATACAGTATATATAAATATATACATATATATATGTATATATATATATATATATATATATATATATATATATATATATATATATATATATATATATATATATATATATATATATATATATATGTATATGTTTATATATAATTATATATATACAGTATATATAAATATATACATATATATATGTATATATATATATATATATATATATATATATATATATATATATATATATATATATATATATATATATATATATATATATATATATATATATATATATATATATATATATATATATATATGTATATATATATATATATATATATATATAAATATATATATATATATATATATATATATATATATATATATATATATATATATATATATGAATATGTATATATATATACATATTCATATATATATATAAATATATAAATAAGTAATATATATATATATATATATATATATATATATATATATATATATATATATATATATATATATATGTATAGATAGATAGATAGTACTGTGGGGAGGAGGGCATATAGGGGGAAGAGGCTAGACACACACTTGCACATACATACATTACACAAGAAGACTGTACTAGGAGATAGAGTGGATGTTGGGGGACAGGAAGGGATGCATTCTGAAGGCTGTCGATAATTTGGAATGGATAATAATTGACAGCAAACATCGAGGAGGGAGTATTGGTATTCGTGGTCAGAGCCGTGGTCAAAGGAGAGGCTGGGGTCAGGACACCAGAAAAATCAAGGTTAAATAGGCTAATTGATAAAGGGGCAAGCCTTAATACTCCTAATATGGTTAAAAAAAACATTATTGGCCTTGGTGAGACTTTAGTTAGTTGGGAAAAGAAAAAGTCTACCCCTCAGGGTCCCAATATGGGTTATGCAATTAACCAAGGCAATACTATGCCTATAGCTCCCGGAGCATAATCGATACATTTGCACATACATGTATGCATCCATGAAACATACATCCACATCCAGTCAGTCACTCACTCATATTGCACATGATGATATGTAATTTTGCATCTGGAGATAAAAAAAATTGCAAATAATTTATAATCTTTATTATTTGTGAATTCATTACGAATTCATATTTGTACATTGTGGGATATCTCTTTCAATATCAGTTTGTGTCTATGAAACCTTACATTAAAATAAAGTACTATCATGGACATGATAAAAATGGCTCTATGCTCATTTCTCAGTTCTTGTTCTCTATGAGTATATATGTATATGTATCTTTGTGTGTATGTGTGTGTGTGCTTGTGTGCGTGTGTGTATGTGTGCATGTGAGTGTATGTGTGCGTGTGTATGTGTGCGTGTGTGTGTATGTGTGCGTGTGTGTGTGTGTGTGCGCGTGTGTGTGTGTGTGTGCGTGTGTGTGTATGTGTGCGTGTGTGTGTATGTATGTGTGCGTGTGTGTGTGTATGCCTGTGTGTGTGTGTGTGTGTATGCCTGTGTGTGTGTGTGTGTATGCCTCTGTGTGCGTGTGTGTGTGTGCGTGCGTGTGTGTGCGTGTGTGTGTGTGCGTGTGTGTGTGTGCGTGTGTGTATCTGTGCAAGTATGTGTGCGTGTGTGTGTGTGCGTGTGTGTGTGTGTGTATGTGTGCGTGTGTGTATGTGTGCGAGTATGTGTGTGTGTGTGTATGTATGCATGTGTATATATGTGTGTGTGTATGTATGTATGTATGTATGTATATGTGTGCATGCGTGTGTGTGTGCGTGTGCGTGTCTGTGTGTGTGTGTGTATGTATACACACACACATATATATAAATATATTAATTTCCTTATTCTTTAATTTAGAGTTGCTATTTGAACTTTCTTTATCACAAATGAGAAGTGTAAAATTGATTCCGAATTCCCAATAGCAAAGGATAACCATTATATCATTCCAAATAACAGGAAAATATCAAGATGAAAATGAGCACATGAATAATGATTACAATTATGTACT
>NW_027213639.1:22500-25000 GCF_042767895.1 Penaeus vannamei | reverse complement strand
ATTCATGTTTTTATCGTGGTTATTATTTCTTGTATTGTAGATGTTGTAGAATAATTGTCAAGGAAAGGCTTAACTTGGGACGTAGAAATTTATTCACTTAGTATTTATCAATTTAATTACCTGTTTATTCTACTTATTTGACTGCGTATATTGATTAGTTTATTTATTCAAAAATTCAATAAACCCCGCTACACAATGCTGCGAAACTATCAAAATCAATATAAATCTATCACAAAATCTCTACAAAACAACCACAAAACGTCTACAAAATCGCTACAGATTCACTATAAGAATCCCACAAAATCTGTACAAAACCGCAAAATCGCTACGGACTCGCTAAAAAAGAAGGGAAAAAAGCGCTACAAAAGAACCACACAGCGTGTACAAAATCGCTACAGATTTACAGCAAAAATACTACAAAATCTCTTCAAAAGCAACCCAACTCCACCACTTTCCGCGCGCCAAAGCAAGCACATATTTACACGTGGAATCGAGTCGAGTCAAGTGGTATCGAATCCCATCTCTCTCGTTCTCTTTAAATATATCTGGTCTGCCTTGAGCTCTTCCCGCCATGGAGGACTACGGGACTAAAGAGAAATGGTGTTGTGAAGTTTCGTATTTTCTTCTCACTTTTCGTTTCTTTTTGCACGTCTTTTGTTTGAGACTTTTTTCTTTTTTTATCGCGATGTCTCTTGAATTTTCGTCTTTTTTTATTTTCTTGTATAGTATTTGCCTGTAACAAAAGATTTTTCGAGCGCAAACAAAGAATGGACTCCGTTTCACTTTAAAGACCTTCATATTTCAGCTTTCATTTTATCCCATGCATCCATTCACACACTCATCAATTTACATATGGCTTTATCTCCCATTCAGCTCATTCACCCAGTCATTATATCTATCTCTTGCACAAAAGCATTATCTACACACTACAAAAATCTTTCGAATGCGAAGTGTTAGGATGGCGGGGATGCGAGACGATATCAGAAAGATAAATGGCGGTAGAAGCCTCCAGCAGACGATGTTTTAGCGTTAAGCTCCCTTGATCTGGGTGTTGTTCGAAGCGAGGCGCAAGTGAGCATCGGGAAGCGCGCGGGGAGAGGGATAAGGCGATCAAATGCTTAGAGAGAGAGATGAAAAACAGATATGAAGGATGCATCGGAGGAGGAGGAACAGGGAAGGAGGAGAGAAGGAGAGGAGGAGGAGGGAAGAAGGAATTAGGAAGAAAGGAGGAAGAAGTAACTAGGAAGGAAGAGGCTAGAGGAGGGGATGGATAAAGAAGGAAGGGAGAAAGAGGGAAGAGGAGGTGGAGAAAGAGGAGTGGGGGAGGAAAGAGGCAGAAGGAAGAAGGGAGGAGATAATGAAGAGAGAGAGTGAGAGAGAGAGAGATAGATAGATAGATAGAGAGAGAGAGAGAGAGAAAGAGAGAGAGAGAGAGAGAAAGTCAGATAGATAGCTATATGAATAAACAGACATAGAATGAGAAAGAGAGATTATAAAAAGATAGAAAAGGCAGACAGACAGATGTTGCAAACAAAAAACAAACAAACAAACAACAAAGACAAACAAAACGAAACAAAAAACTTTAGCACGGATAGTAAAGAAAGAAGTACAAAGAACCGTAAAAAAAGGACACAAGTTCGAAACTTCGGAAAAGAAAAACAACAACAAAAGACAAGATACACAAAAGACACAAAAGACACAAAAGAAAAAAAGAAAAAAAAAATAGAAAGAAAAAGTACAGAAAAAAAACACATACACACAAAAAGGAATATAGATAAACACAAAAATATCTCCACCAGCACCGCAGGCAATACGAACTTATAACGAGCTTTACTTACGATCGAAACAAAAACAAAAAGAAAACGGAGTCAGGGTCTTGTTCCTTCACTAACGACAGCTGATGTCACCGCCAAACGAGCAATCCTGAAAGTTCTCTTGTTATGCGATATTGTTATCTGATTTCGTTATATTGTTGCTGTTCAGCCTCTCTGGCGCAGATTGGGGCTGTCAGTCGCAGATGGTCGTGATGATGATGGTCATTATTATTGTTGTTATTTTTATCATTTTTATCATTATTGTTACTATTATCATCATTGTTATTATTATCATTGTTGTTATTATTATCATCATTATTATCATTATTATCATCATTATTATTATTATCATTATCATTATTATTATCATTATTATCATTCTTCTTACTATTATTATTATCAATATCATTATCATTATTATTGTTATCATTATCATTATTACTAATGTTATCATCATTGTTATCATTATCATTATTACTAATATTATCATCAATGTTGTCATTATAATCATAATTATCATTATCAATATAATTATCATTATTATCATAATCATTATTATTATTATCAACATTATTATTATCATCATCGCTATGATCATTAGGATTATTAATATTATTATAGTTATTACTTTTATTACTGTTACAATCATCATTATTACCATTTTAGATGCATTACAATGTTATGTT
>NW_027213638.1:40000-45255 GCF_042767895.1 Penaeus vannamei | reverse complement strand
CACCCTTCTCTGATACAACACCCACACCCACTTACACGACATACACAGTTTCCGAACCTACTAATCAGGTGGTGGCAGCGTGCTGCGTAGGCCCTGGAACCTTACATCTGTTCACTGCCAGACCAGATCTTCAACCTTGAGCAAGAACTCAATGTTCTCAGTTGAACCAGAACTCAATACCAGATTAGATCACTTAAAATCTACTACGGGTCTACGCCCCACTACAACCCATACTATTTCAATTATTTACTTATGTATGTATGTCCGATAGATAGATAGATGAACTGGAGAGGAAGGTAGCTAAATAGATAAATAGATAGATAAATAGGTAGGTAGGTAGATAAATAGATGCACATACATACATACATACATAAGTAGATAAATAGATACATACATACATACATACATACGCAGGCAGATAGGAACAGATAGACAGATAGATAGACAGATAGATAAATAATGATACAGACAGATAGATCAATAGATAGACAAATGAATAGATAGATGATAGATGAGTAGGTAGGTAGGCAGGTAGGTAGGTAGGTAGGTAGGTAGGCAGGCAGGTAGGTAGGTAGGTAGGTAGATAAATAAAAATAGATAAATAAATAGACAGACAGGATATATAGATATACAGTAGATATACATATACAATTGTCACTTGTTCATTCACTTCACCTTTCCGTCACTTGGGAGAGTGAGTTCGCAATGAAATTTAAAAGAAAATATTAATTAATTTAAGTTTATTGAATCTCTTTCCTTCGACGTTATTTGTTATCAGAAAAGAATCCCACTTTCTCTTCCCATCAATATAGGCGTTATCTAATCGTCTTGATCTCATTTAGTTATAAATTCCCTAACAAACATTTTCATCATTAATCTAGAGTGATATCAGATGTAATCTAAATCAGCGTCAAAAGAGGAAGTGACAGATTGATAAATTCATCTACAACACGTATTCATCGATTTGTTTATAGATACAGTGAATAAAGAAATTAATATACTAGCCAATAAGAAATGAAAATACAGTACAAATGAAATGAATAAATAAATGAATAAATAAATATGCAGTGGCTTAACTTCGATTAAATGTTCGAAATGAAACTCGCAGTGTCGCACTTACTCTACGACACACGACATACGATAATTTCCGTTGCGTTTTATCACTTTTAGCTATCAGACATTACATATGCAAGATACTTATAATTAATTGCTTTCCTGTCAAATACATATGACGCGTAATCACTTAAATATGCTCTGTTATTTAATTTTGCACGATAATATACTTCACATAGACAACTTTGCAACACTTTGCAAGTTCTCTAAGATAAACTTACGACGAAATTCTGATTGCTTTGTACAACAGACGTCACAAAGATGCTACACCTCGAAGTGCCACAATATACTGTCCTCTTGTTATTAATTTCCACGAGCTGTGGAGGCAGACAAGCGCGCGTTTTTGTTTGTCCAGCTGTGTTTGGCCATGCTGTTTGTCTGGCCTATGACGCTGTCTTGTGTATGGGCTGTGTGATGATAACTGATACGGAGGGTCATACCAATTTCAGCCGTCACGTAGTCTACAGCTACATGCGGCTTCAAAATGAATAGATTGATAGATAAGTGGAGAAATGGATTCAGATTAAAAAAAGATAAATAAACAGAAGAAAGCAAGATTAATAAATACATAAACAACTAAATAAAAACAAATACATAAATAGATAGATAAATACATAAATGAACAAGATAAATAAACAAGTAGAATTACTTACATTTAGACTAACAGACAATTAAAATGAATCAATAAATACATAAATAAATGCACGAAGTTTTGAAAGAATACGCTCGCCTGCCTTATGTATATTTTCCGCTGGATGTTCGATGAATCCCTCCACCGCCTCTAACCACAGATTCCGACCTTGCCATTCCAGCTTTGCACGCGAATCTCCTCTGCTGTGTTTTCTAGCGTAAAATCACTAGGGACGAATGCTCACTTGTTCATTCTACGTGGGGGAGAAAAATTAAACAGGGAGTAGCTAATTTATTTATTTTCTCCAGTTGGAATAAAGGTGGGACGCAGAGCAGGGTCGAGGGAAGTGGGCAACGGTACATGGGCGGTGGTCGGTCTCGGGGTCAGCAGGGTGTGTTCTGGTTAGAGGTCGTGTTGGCTCTAAATTCTGGGGTCAGTGGCTTTATTGGTTCGAGCGGCTGTGTTGGGGACTTTTTTTGCTTTTGTTTCCTTGGAGTGTTTGCGTCAAAGATTGTATTTAGGTTTATGGAATGAGTTTTTGATTATCATCTTCATTATTACAATCATCATCATTATCATCATAATTATCCATCACTAATTTCTCATCATCATTATCAAAATTTTATTACCATTATATTTCCCATTATCTTCATCATCATCATAATCAATCACCTCATCGTCATCATCATTATCATCATCATCTTTTGCTCTGCATCCCCACCTCATTTTCCCTCATCATCACCATCGTCATCAATCACCAATCATCAAATGCGTAATCATCACTATCACCACTACCAACTTTTCCATCGTCGCATCACCGTTACCATTTACCATCATCACGGCTTTCGCCACCAAGCCCCCAGGCATAGAACCTTAAAATTAGAACCGACCAACCTAAAAAAAAACACGTTTGCCGTCCGTGAGCAGGAACGTTTGCACTTGCTAATAACATGCCAGCAAGAAGAGGGTTCAGCACGTAATGCCTAGCTCACGTGCAAACGTGTAAGGATTTTGTAGCGACCTTTGGGCTCAGAAGGAGACGCGACTGAGACCGTATTCATGTTTACAAATGTGGAAAAGGTACTGAAAGAGAAGATCTTCACTATACAAGAGATGTGTTTGACCGGTTTCGAGTATATCTTTGTTAGAAATATATGATGAGACGAGACTATCACTTCGAATCGTCTGCGAACTGCAACTCACAGGCCAGAGCTTTCCGTTCGAAAACATTATGTTTGTATGTCCCTAGATTAATGGATTTGTCTAAATGAATAAGGCCCATACTTTTAAAACCTTTCCAGCCGAAAGGTTTCGCCGAACGATCCCGGAAGTTTCGTACATTGCCCAAAATCATGTTGCTGGCGAACGTTCGCCAGGGCAGCGAAAGATCATATTGGAACAGCCTGGCGAAGAGAGTTGTTTGAATGTCTCATTTTCTTGCTGATTCAAATTATAGATTAGTAACATATATGTGTATGATAGGATGTAGGAACTGCACATTGAAATTATAAAATATCTTAAAATCATAATTTATTATGAAATAACGTATATACGTATTTTTTTCAAGACCTTCGATGTTCCAGTCGGCAGGAGCTCAAGACATTCAGCTGCTATTCCTACCCCCCTATTTTACCCCCACACCCGAGATGACTTCATTTAGATTTAGGTTTGTTATTTTGGTTGTAACTGGGAGACAATATTCTTTTCACAATATATTACCGGAAATTGTTTTTTATGGCGGCATGTTATACTTTTCGCTATAGGAGACATATGGCACTATAGTGCTCCACCGCCCTATATTGAGGCGTCTTTGACGACAATGATACCCTTGTGAGGCCTACAGTTCAATATCTTACATCAGTTAGAGATAGTAAAATAGTAATTTTTGACAGCTCTTGTTAAAGTATAAAGTTATTTTTTGTATAAAGAAGTATAAGGTTGATACAGTGGTGCTAGTATAAAGTACTTTTAAAACCTTTCATCAATGCCTTTTGCACAGCGTTCACCTGTGAGAGCTTCGCCAGGGCGAACGAACCTCTGAATTAGTGAGGCGCTACGCCTTAAAACCAACGTTTCAATAGGCGCTAACATCTTGCATTCGCCGCTAAAATCTAGCGCAAATTTGGTTTACATCTGCAGTGCACATAACCTTAACACTAAACTTAATTATTAACCTCGAGAGAAGACGAAAATGTTGTTTCCACAATAGTCTCACTTTATACTATAACGAAAGGAGTTAAAATTTTAACTTTATGCTATAACAAAGAAGTTGACTCTATCTTTATACTATAATAAAATTAACTTTTATACATTATGCTATACTACGCACTTTATACTATAACAAGAGTTAACTTTAGCAATGGCCCGTACTTTTTAAAACCTTTTGCTTTACGTTCTCGCGTTTTTTTTTTTTTTTTTTTTTTTTATTCGATGCGCATAGATTTAGCTGAGGAATCAAAGATATTAGCGCCTGGCGATCACTTTTCGTTCGCCAGGAGCTGCTTGAGCTACCTGCCTTAGTTTTAAGTAAGGCCTCCCTCACTCAGATGTTCGCCCTGGCAAAAAATGGCACTTTATACTTTAACAAGAGTTCAAAAATTACTGGAAAAAATTTTACCTATTCCTAACTGATGTAAGATATTGAACTGTAGGCCTACAAGGGTATCATTAAGAGACGCCTCTCATTATAGGGCGGTGGAGCACTACAGCTATGTTTCTATAGCTTGAAAGAAGTAAACATTACCACTTGCATAAAAAACACTTCTGGTAATATTTGTGAAAAAACATTATCCTTACAAGCAAAATAACAACAACCTAAATCTAAATAAGTCATCTTCAGGGTTGGGGGGTAGGGGTAGGAGGGTAGGAGCACAGCTGATAATGTATGGCTCTGCGACTGGAACATCAACGAAGGTCTTGAAAAAAAAATACGTACATACGTTGTATTTCATAATGAAATTATGATTTTAAGATATTTTATAATTTCAATATTGATTCCTACATCCTATCATACTAAATATGTTACTAATTTATAACTTGAAAGCAAGAAAATGGTATTCAAACAGCTCTCGCGCATTTTGCTGATCGTCAGGCTATTCCAATTATGATGCTTTCGCCAACCCTGGCGAACTATTCGCCAGGCATGATTTTAAAAGTACGAAATTCCGGATCGCCCGGCGAAACACTTTCGCCAGGGTTGGCGAAAGGTTTTAAAAGTACCGCAGGCCTCAGAGGTTCGCTACAATGGCGAAGCTTTCGCCAGGTGAACGCCAGCACTTTAACTGAAGGTTTTAAAAAGTACGGGCCAAGTTCAAGGACATATCTTCATGTCAACTTGGTTTGTAGTTACATGTGTAGATATATATTGTTTTTCTTCGCATTATTGGTAGGTCATCTAATAGAAACTTACTGTTATTTTTATTTTTTTTTTTTTTTGCTTGAGACTGATTACATTAAAATCGTACCGAATCTGTTTTTCGTGTGCGTCTGTATAAAATACATAATATGCTCA
>NW_027213638.1:30000-35000 GCF_042767895.1 Penaeus vannamei | reverse complement strand
GCGCCCAGCTTTCCCGGACGCCCTCTTTACCAGATAAGTGGCTTATACTCGCCTCACTTGTTTCTATGGACTTCCTAAAACTAAGCCGGCGATACGCCCCATCGTATCTGCTCCCGGGGATCGGCGTTTTATCTGGCGTGTTTATTTCTAGTACTCCCCTTCTCGGCGCTGCCTGCTATGCAACCGCGCTAACAGTATCTCTCGTGTCCACGGTGTTACATAAACATACATGCTGTGCCGTTAACCTGGATGTCTTTCCTGTTCACCAAGGTCCCGCTTGATGACTCCCTTTCGCTTCGAGAGGAGGCTCCCTGCCGAGGGTCCTCTTCTGTATGCCACTGAGGAATCTCACTCCAGCTGACTCGTCTTGTGTGGAGTCGAATTCCTTCTCCTTTGAGGGTCATTCTACTGGGCTGCGTTCCCGATGTTGCAGCGAGCTACCATATATACCTGCCCGGTTTATGCTAACCTGTACATGGGGAATTCTTCGAAGTCCAGGAAATACCATCCATCTCCCACGTTCTCAGGTCTTTGAGATATGTAGATGACGTCTTGGATGCTCAGACCGATATATACTCTGAACCCCTGAACGATTTCCTGTCGCGGCTGAATTATATATAATCCATCCATCCCGCTTCAGGTAGAATGGGAGGTGACATCCCTTAAATTTGCTGGGACACTCTTGCTCCATTTATGCAATAGCTGCATTTACCGCCTTTTCTATTATACAGGGAAGCCTAATGCACGGTGAATATGTATACACTTCTTCATCGTACCATCCGCTTCATGTGAAGAGAGGGTATGCCACATATCTGTTTCTCCATGGCAGCTTACCTCATATGTGATTTTGTGCGCGGATTGAATCGACTTCTGTGACCACTATCATGCTGAACAGGCTATATAAGCCGTATGTCAGCTGACATAATTCGCGTCATCCAAATCGCTGACGTATTTTTATGCATGACTACCTACAATGAGTCTCTCCTCACCTGCCTGTCCTCGGCCTGCCACTGCGGAGATCTACTCCTCCGTCTCCCTTCAGGCTTTCAAGTGCAGACTCTCCCTTCGTCAGGTGACTACTCCTAGTTGAAACGCTAATTCACACCTTTTAGCGCTACCTCATGGGTGGGCACCTATGCGTGTTTTGCGATGTGCTCTCGCTATGATAAGCATTATTTTATTTGAGAACGAGGCTCATGTCTTTCTAAGCGTCACTGAAATAAATACGCTACATCCAGAGTTCAAACCTCTTCTGCCAAATCGAATGGGTTTGCTGTATCGGATGGAGTGGAACCACCATTCTCTTGCGTTCTGATGTAAATGCGCAGCAGTTTGGTCGCCCGAATCGATCTTCGTGCTTCTTTCAACTTCAACACGTGACGGTTTATCTCATGCTGACAGACATATCGCTTTTGCGTCCTTCGATATTCTCTCTTATGCACAGTCGCCACTCACATCTATGATATCGACATTGATCTGACCTCGCTGCTGTTTTCATTGCCATGGTCATCTGCTTGCCATACTTCCCGAGTGTCTTCGCTTACTATCCCATTGGCTAACGCCAGCTTCATCTCACTCTTCAGAACTCCAGATGGAAGTCGAGGACGATTCCGAAATAATTGATCTCCACCTTTCAAATCAATAAATCTTAGTTTTTACATTGTGAGTTTCTCTTCCATATAATAATCAAACTTACAGTTAATTGTGTTTTTCGTTACATAAAAAAAAACAACTATTATATCTCTTTAATATATATATATATATATATATATATATATATATATATATATATATATATATATATATATATGCATATATATACTTTATAATATATACATATATATACATATATATACACACATACACATTTTTATTTTGCACACTTTATATATATATATATATTTATATATATATATATTATATAATATATGTATATATATATATATATATATATATATATATATATATATACTATATATATATATATACATATATATTTATATATATATATACATATTTATATGTATTTTTATATATATAGTTATATATGTTTATATAACTACATGTTTATACATACACACACACACACACACACACACACACACACACACACACACACACACACACACATATATATATATATATATATATATATATATATATATATATATATATATATATATGTATGTATTCATGTAATGTATGTTAATATTTGTGTGTATATGCATATATATATATATATATATATATATATATATATATATTAATATATATATATATATATATATATATATATTAATAGCTATATATATATATATATATCAATATAAAAGAAAGTACAATGCAAATACTTTCAGCCCATAATGTTAAACATGATCCACATTTCACATTCCGCGGAATCAACTTTATTCAACACACACCAATTTGCATTTTTGATGAAAGGATTATGCTCGAATTAAAACCCACTTGACAGCCACATTTTAGTCCCGAATGCGATAGAATTCATGAGCGCGTTTGGTACAGCTTCAAATGGCTATGCCGGTTTCAGTGTAGCACCTGGCCCCGGAAGCTGCCGCTGCCCTGATTGAGCCCTGGCACTTGGGGCATCTGCCTTCCTCCGTTGTTGTTGCGATGATTTGGGTTGTTATAGTAAGTGTGGCTTATCAACGTTGTGGTTAAATTTGGTACGAGTAGTCGTCATTGTCACAAATTGCTTCATTCTTACTGATGTATAGGTGGGTGTGGTAGTTTGCAGTGCTGAGTGTGGCATTTAATGTTGTGGTGAATGTGAGTTGTCCATTGTAATAAATGCGGTTGTTATTGCGATGACTGCAGTTGTTGTTGTAGTAAGTGTGGCTAATTTTATTTGTACGGTGAATGTGGTTGTCATTATATCAAATGAGGTTCTTGTTGTAGGTGAAGTTTGGTAGCTGGAATGCTGAGTGTGGCTGATGTAGCGCAAAGTGTTGTGGTCAGGTGTAGTAGCTGAAGGAGTTGGATGTGGTTATTGTAGTCCTAAAACTTTGGTTGGTAGTATGGTTGTAGTACAAACGTGGTTGTTGTAACGTGATGAATGTGGTTGCAGTGCTGTGTTAGTGAAGGCTGCTGTTGTGCTGATTGATGGTTGTTGGAGTGTTCTACGGAGGTTGAAAACTGTTATGTTGAGAAGCGTTATCATTCTATGTCAAGTTCCAGTTGCTCTATGTCAAGTGTGATTGCTTTACTTTGCCAAGAGGTGGTTTCCTCTATGCCAAGTGCTGAGCAATGACTCCTTTTCAGAAGCGTTATTGGTATTGTTATTTCAAGGTGTACAGGTGCTCACATTGTCACGTTATTGTGGTTGCTCTATTGACAAATGCACCCGGTTACTTCCTGTGTCAAGAGTGACAGCTCTTGAGCATCATCATTATCATTTCAAACGTACTTATCATCATCATTATCAGCAGCAGCAGTAGTAGTTGTTGTAGTAGTAGTAGTACGTCATGGATGGTGCAATTATCATTTTTACCATCATCATCATCATCATTGTTATTATCATCCGTACCATCGTTATCATTATCACATCCATATATTCTGCCATTATTATCAATATATATACATGACTCATTGTTTTCATCATCATTTATATCATTATCCTTAACATTAGTATTAGTATCTTTCTGTTATTGCCATAATTATCACTACTATTATCATCGTTATTGTTGTAATGATCATTATCATTTTTATCATTATCGTGAATCGCATTATTAACTATTTTTTGACTTATCATGATCATCTTTTAATAAGACATCATACTTCATTATCATCTTATCTGAAGTAATCATTATTATCATCATTTTACTTTGCTGTTGTTATCAATTATCTTCACTATTGCTTTATTATTATTATCGCAGCAATGACGTCATGATAACTATCGATTACATTTTATTGGATATTATAATCATCATGAATATTGTTAGAAGTAGTAGAAGTAATAGTAGCCATAGTATTATCTGTAATGGTAATAACTTCAAAATTATATCGTCACTATCATTACTTTTGCCGTTATCATTTGTAGTTTTTATTCTCAGCAACTATCAAAGCAATTAACCTTATCAGGTTGTATTCTCATTAACGCACTAACCATATTCTCGTTTCGTTATCACAGAAAGTGCAAGAGAAAAGGAAAAGCGACGTATTTCTATTTCCTGTTAATTTAACTTCTGTTTTTGAATTTTGCTTCGAGCCTATTTGCCTTCGTTACTGAAAACAGAGCCTTTGATGATCAAGCCTTTGACGGGACCAGGGAAAGTGACGCTGTGCAAACGCGCTTAAAATTGTGTGTGAAGAAGGGATCCGATACTTTCTTGTATGAGAAACAGTATATGCATAACGCATGCACATGCACAGACACACATATATGTTATATATATATATATATATATATATATATATATATATATATATATATATATATATATATATATATATATATATATATATATATACATATATATATATATATATATATATATATATATATATATATATATATGTGTGTGTGTGTGTGTGTGTGTGTGTGTGTGTGTGTGTGTGTGAGTGTGTGTGTGTGTGTGTGTGTTTGTGTCTGTGTGTGTGTGTGTGTGTGTGTGTGTGTGTGTGTGTGTAGTGTGGGTGGGTGGGTGTGTGTGTGGGTGTGTGTGTGTTTGTGTGTGTGTGTGTGTGTGTGTGTGTGTGTGTGTGTGTGTGTGTGTGTGTGGGTGGGTGGGTTGTGTGGGTGTTTGAATGGTAAGCATCTATGTTTTATGTAAACTGATGGATAGATATACAGATAGCTATTTAGACAGCTACAGACATAGGTATATGCATTCAGTTATTCACACATATATCCTTTATCATTTAATCTATTCATTTGCATTCTTTATTCATGTTGCCGAGTCTGACCTTCGAGTGAATCGGAAATTCTGCAATGCTTATTCGAAATCCTACTGGTCAGACTGATTAATTAAGAAATACATGAT
>NW_027213638.1:17500-22500 GCF_042767895.1 Penaeus vannamei | reverse complement strand
CTCTCTCTCTCCCTCTCTCTCTCCCCCCTCTCTCTCTCTCTCATTACATTCACTAAAACATCCGCTCGATATACCTCTGTACTTCGGGTCATTGACTTTTTCGTCCCTGTCACACAAATATTCCGCGCACTAAATTCCCATTCTTCTCTTCTTTCAATTACGTAGTCATGTTCTTAATCTTCTTATTTAAGTTTTCCCTCGAAATAGCTTTTTGGAATCCGATGACAAAAAAAAATACAAAGCAGAACATTTAGAATATCCATGCAATTAATTTTAATCAGCGAAAGGGAAGACTCGAATGTGATAAAGCGAAACAATAACGGGGGAAAGGTTGATGGGAGTGTCAATAGAAACGAAAAGAGGGGAATCATTTCTGTTTTATTGTAGGGAAGGAGCATATAAGTCTCTATCTTTTGGCGGAGTGGAAAGGATGCAGATTTCAACACTGCTTGTTTATGAACACGGTCGGAACCTGTCGCGTGGATATTATTTATTGATGGAAAAGGTTTGCCTTACGAAAAATAGGTGGCGCTGACAGGATGACTCGAAGGTGGAGAAAGATTTGCCGCACGAAAAATAGGTGGCGCTGACAGGATGGCTCGAAGGTATAGATTCCAGTGCCAAGAAGGATCTAGGATGAGGGACAAGGTAGTAAGGATTAGGAAAATGGTAAGGATTGGGAAGGATTTTCTGGGGGAAGGGAAAGAGGGTAGAGAGTTTTTTTTTTTTTTTTGAGGGAAAGGGATTAAACTTTGAGTAAAAGGATATAGAAAGGTGCGTGGAGGAAGTATGAAATGGACTCGAGAAAATGAGAGAAACGAGGAAAGTATGGATGATTTAGGTAAAGTAAAAGAAATACACAGGGTTGGAGAGAAGAAAAAATAAAAGGATGTAAGGGGGGTAGGATAATGGAGATAAAATACAGGATTACTCTTTACTGTTTTCTTAAATAAAAGGATCTAGAGGAATGGTGAATCCAAAAAGACTTACAGACCATGAATAATACGATTTTTGCACTGAACGTAGATTTTTTGAGAAAGTTTAAGTCACGAATTACTTTGAAGCCTAATACTCGAAAAGTAAAATGAACTGTCAGCTTACTTTTGGCAGACCTCATTGAAATGACTGACAGGTTATTGCTTGGAATTAGGTCAAATCCTTGAAAAGTTAGGTCACAAGGTTGAATATTATTTTAAAAATCATCTAAAGAAGGTTACAGAAGCCACGGGTTAGGTCAGGTCAGCAAAGACATGGCCTAAGGAAGGGGGACCCGTGGACTGAGGTCAGGTCATTGGAGATTCAGTGGAGAGGATGGAGAGGCCGTATGACCAGGTCACCGAAGACTGTTGTAAGGAGGTTGGGTGGGCCATTGACCACTGACGACTCCACTGACAGACGTCAGGAGGGCCATAGGTCAAGGCAGGTTCAAGGTTTAGAAGTACTGGGGAGACAGAAGGGAGAAAAAGGTTAATCAGTGGCTTTTCTGCTTTCGGATTTCATTGAAGAGATAGCTTGCCTACTTAATCTCACATACAGAAAAGATATATGGAGAATATAGATAAAAATACACGAGAGAGAAAAAAATATTTACTAATGTTTATGCGAGTGAATTACTACCGAAAGGATAGGATTATATTCTGCCTTTAGAAATAACGGTGAGATGTAAGTAAATCCGTGAGTTTGTTTGAACACATATCCATTGTACACCAAAAATAACATACTTATACGTGTTATCAGAATGTACTATGTATATACTGTATATAAGTAAGCAATAGCAAAAAAATGAAGGTGTTCTGATAAGATCGCAAATGACAGGAAACCGCCAGGGGGACTATGGTACCGGGTCCTCGCAATACTCCAGGATCTCCTCCGCCACGCACAGCCGCTGGCTCACGTGGTTGCAGCACTCGTCCTGCACGTTGTAGGACCTCTTCGCGCGGCCCCGGGGCGTCCTGACGAGGGCGTGCGCGGCTTCGGGGCTCACTAGGATGTCTCTGATCAGGTCCTGTGGGGTGGGAGGTATCCTTTCTTGCACTAGAGTCAGCGCTTTGTGTATCTAGTATCTAGTAATGCATTGAACAATAGAGTGGTATACTTGAAAGTTATATGGTGAGCAGACTATCGTTAAATTATATCTCTTTGTGTCGCAAGGTGAGGGATTACACACCAGTGATACCATATAAGAAATAAAAATCTAAATGTAGTACACGTTAGCATACAACGGAAAATTATCTGAAAGCTTAAAATAATGTTAATTAACAAAGAAACGCGAACAATGTAGAGGAATAGTCATTTGCAGGCTCTTAGTTTTACCAGATATTTGCGATAATGATCTAAAATCATCAACACATGATAACAAATAGCAATTACCTGACTCACCCTTTCGAGATTCCACGTTGGATTCAGGGCCCTGGGGTGGAGGCGGTGCCGGCGGGGGAGCAGGTCAGGGGGCGTTGTCTGACCTGCCCCCGTGTCCTGCCAGAGGTCGTCGGTATCGGCTGACCTTGACACTGTGAGGGAAAGAGAAGGCATTGTCCCCTTCAAGCTTGTTGTGGTGTTTTGTGGTTGAGAGAAAAATACAGTTAGTTTCAAAAAGATTTTTTTTATCAAGAAAGGAGAATGAAGCATAATTTACGCTGAAATTCTAAGCGATATTCTTTCACTTAGATATACAAACATATAAACAATCACCCCCCTACACACACACAAATACATGGATGTAAAAACACAGAACCCCCACACTCACACTCAGTCACAAACCCCACACCCACACATCACACACAATGCCACAAACACTCAAACAACCCCCCCCCCCATCAAATACCTACAAATGACCCCCCCACACACACACAGACTCACACATCCACCACAAATTACCACAACACAGAATTCCACCGCCCTACTTGTTAGAAACACCAATACCCCCACAGACACACACAAACAAACAACACACAAAAACAAACAAACAACACACACACACAAGCACACAAACAACATACACACACAAATACACACACACACACACTCACACAAACAAACAAATACACGCACACAAACACACGCAACCTCCACCCCCACCCCCACCTACCTCTCACGTGGGGCCTGGCCGTGGGGAACGTCTTGCAGATCTGGCTCATGGTGTCGCCGATGTCACCGCAGTCGAAGTCCACAGGAATCCCCGTGACGTTGTAGCCGCTCGACGTCGAAGTCAGCGAGAGAAGCATCAGCTGTTGGCGGAACGAGAGGAAAGGGCGTGTGAATTCTGAGGTAAGGAGAGGAGAGAGAGGGGGGGGGGAGGGAGAAACGGAGGGAGAGAGAAAAGGGGAGCGGGGGAGAGAGAGAGAGAGAGGTGGGAGGGGGGCAGGGGAAGAGAGAGAGAGGGGTGAGGGGGGAGAGAGAGAGAGATGGGGGGGGGAGTGAGAGATTTGATTTGACTTGAAAAAATATATATTTATAAAGCAGTTTACATGCCCTGTAAAAAGCGGGGAAGGGAGAGAGAGAGAGTGAGAGAGATAAAGAGAGGGGGGTGGAGAGAGAGAGAGTGAGGGAGAAAGAGAGAGAGAGAGAGGGGGGGTGAGATGGAGAGAAAGAAAGTGAGAGAGAGAGAGAGAAAATAAAATAAAAAGGAGAATGCAAAGAATAGAATAATGGAGATGAGTATCAAAATAAGTACACAAGGAAAAGAGAATGGCGAAGAAACGGAAGCGAGTCCGCAAAAAAATTATGAGTAAGAAAATGAGGAAAATTAGTAATAGAAATTAAATAATAAACAAGAAAGAGAGAAAAGTAAGCGAGAGAAAGAAGAGTAAATAATACAAACCAAGAAAAGAAAGGGAAAACAAAAAATATAATTAAGAAAAGAGTAAACAAGGCAAGTTAGCAACAGAAAGAGAAGAGTAAACAAGAGAAAGGGAAGTATTAAACGATAACATTAAACAAGAGAAAAATAAGTGTAAACAAGACAAACAAGAGAAAGAGAAGAGCATACAATACAAATGAATAAAAAATAAGCGAAGGAAAAGGGCAAACAATACAAATAAACAAAAAAGAGAAGAGTAAACAAGACAAACAAATAAAAAAAGGAAGAGCAAACAATAAATTCCAACAGAAGAAAGAGAAGAGTAAGCAAGACAAACATGAAAATGAGAAGAGCAAACAATACAAACAAACGAAACCGAGAAGAGTAAACGACACAACCAAACAGGAGAAAATAAACAAGACAAACAAACAATCAAAAATAGAAGCTTAAACCAAACAACCAAACAAGAAAATGGGAAACATAAACGAATCAACTAAACAAGGTGAGAAGCATACTGAAAGCGGTACAAAGAGCAAACCGAAATAAACGTAGAGAGAGAGAGGGGGGGGGGGGGAGGGGGAGGAGACCCGACCCGGAGCTGCGTCAGCCGGAGCCGTCTCATGTCAGCCGGGGCCGTCGACGCCGTCAGCCCGTGCATCTCGTTAGTGCCGGGTCACGGGCGTCGGGTGAGGCCGCGCCGTGATACTGGTGTTGCAAAGATGCTCTCTCTCTGCTGCGTAAGTACTTTGGGCTCTCGCTCTCTCTCTCTCTCTCATTCTTTGTTTCTCTCTGCTCTGTCGGTCTTTTTGATTCTATCTCTTTGCCTCTCTTTGTCTCTGTCTCTCTCTCTCTCGCTCTCTCTCTCTTGCTCTCTCTCTCTCGCTCTCTCTCTCTCTCTCGCTCTTTCTCTCTCTCTCTCGCTCTCTCTCTCTCTCGCTCTCTCTCTCTCACTCTCTGTCTCTCTCCCTCTCCCTCTCTCGCTCTCGCTCTCGCTCTCGCTCTCGCTCTCGCTCTCTCTCTCTCTCTCTCTCTCTCTCTCTCTCGCTCTCTCTCTCTGTCTGTCTGTCTGCCTGTCTATCTGCCTCTCTCTCTCTCTCTCTCTCTCCCTTTCTCTCTCTCTCTCTCTCTCTCTCTCTCTCTCTCTCTCTCTCTCTCTCTCTCTCTCTCTCTCTCTCTCTCTCTCTCTCTCTCTCTCTCTCTC
>NW_027213637.1:135000-137500 GCF_042767895.1 Penaeus vannamei | reverse complement strand
CACACACACACACACACACATATATATATATATATATATATGGTTATATATATGTAAATGATCACACACGCACACACATATATAGGGCCGCCGTTAAGCGGCCAGGGCCCCGGGGCAAAGAACAGGATCGGGCCCTCAGGGCCACATCCTTTTTAGGCTGGAAACGCCTTTTTCAAATAGGAAACGCCTATATTTTCCTTAAAATTTTGTTAATATAAACAGTATGTTACTCGAACTTGCAATCAAGAACTTGCAATCAAGAACATGTTACTATTATCACATAACTTAAAAAATATTGCTAGTTCGGCAGAAGATTTAGAACCACCTCCTTATTTTCAATCTTGTTAACGGTAACTGCTGTAATGTTGTTTTAATATAAATACATCCTATAAATTTGCTGAGATCGTTGTTCTTGGGCTCAAATAAGCGACTGCTATATTTTTTTACGGGCGGGATCGGTGCCCCGGTGTCGTTACCCCCATCCACCCCACCCTGTAGGCGGTCCTGCATATATATTTGTGTGTGCGATTATTTGTATAGCTGTATATATATGTGTATATGTATGTATGTATACGTATATTTGTATACAAATGTGTATATATGTATACAAATGTATATATATGTATATATATATATGTATATATATATATGTATATATATATATATATATATATATATATATATATATATATATATATATATATATATATATATGCATATATATGTTTATATATGTATAATTATATCTATCTATCTATCTACATACATATATATATATATGTATATATATGTATATATATATATACAAATATATATATATTTATATGTATATATATATATATATATATATATATATATATATATATATATATATATATATATATATGTGTATGTATATATACTTACACACACATATATTTGTATAAATGCATATATATTTGAATATTATGTAAGATATGACTACTAAATAGTTCTTTAATGGTAGTACTGCTCCTAAGTCTAAACATAAAGACCTGAAATCATTTTATTTATAATAGGAAACGATAATAATATTGAATGCATGACCTGACGAAATTTTCCTTTTGACCTTGTTTACTCACTCTGAGAAACTATGAGGGCTAGAACGTTGTTTAATCCTACTCCTGCTTATTGCTCACGACTGATGAGGATATATAGTTTCGGAGATGTGCCAAATGATAATTAGAATTATACCAAACGTCATAAAACCCCAGAGGTAAAATAATTAAAAAACAGCCTAGACACAAACAAAGGGCTGGACGAGCTCGTTATGTGACGGAAAAAAACCTTACCTAATCAATCTAATGACTTTTCCTATTATAATGACAGTTACGACCTTGAACGGTCTCTTTTACGGACTGTAAAGATGGCCCAGAATGGGTCCGAACGCGGCCTCGTTGTCCTGCAAGTCCTGCCAAGTTGTTCGGACGAGCAACACGAGGAGTTCCGAACGTACCATTAGCCTAACTTAGCCCAACTTAGATTCCTGGATCCGGCTCATGATCGGGATCCAGGACTTTTAAAAGGATTCATCAGCATTTCGAGATATGGAAATACGGGCGTCACCGGTGTAATTGAGAAAGAGGCGAGTTTGATGTGATTCTTCGTGTGAATATTTTTTATTGCATTAGTGACCCTATTTCCTTGGCGGAGGTATGCGCTCGCTGGGTGCTTATTATCATTATTATTACTATTATCATTATTTTCATATTTAACATTGTTATTATCAGTATCATTATTGTCATTACTATTATTTTTCCCTTGTCCGTTAATGTTATGGTCCCGATGCCTAGTATTATTTCTTTAACTATTGTTATTAATATTATTATTATCATCATATCATTATTACTATCATTAACATATTATTATTATTATTATTATTATTATTATTAATGTGTCTATCCGGTTTGGTCATTCACTTTCATTAAAGTAAGGGGTATAGAAAGAATCATATTCATCACCATATGTATATTCACAAAGACATAGACAATAAATATCGCAAAGCGTCCACGTCCCAGCGAGCGCGCCAACGGCCAGGACTCACGGGCGCGCTCCGGCCTGGCGCTCCTCCGACTAGCCTCGGGGCACGAGAGAGTATCATGGCGGCTGGCGTCAGCAAATCCATTTTGCATATACATAAAAAGACTGAAAACAAAGAAATAAATATAAATATATTAATATTATAGTTAATACCACACACTATACCACGCTGTACGAATTAGCGTATTAATCACAAGTGTACTCACGAGGCGAGGGTCACAGTGCTCGCTCGAACAAAGTGACCGACTGAAAGGCGTAAAAAGACCAGGTGAGGCATACCCACGCGCTTGCGCATTACAATAAGGGGGGACGAGGTAATTTATTTTTATACACAGAAATAAACATACAAAAATAAACGTTTTTAACCTGTAAATATTTTACAATATTTTAGCGGTATTTATTATTTACTCTTGGGTTAATAATGTCTTAATTTACTTACAAC
>NW_027213637.1:105000-112500 GCF_042767895.1 Penaeus vannamei | reverse complement strand
CTTACCTTTTAGTAATTCTTGAGCTCCCTTTCTTCATCCCTTCTCTTTCTGTATCTCTCACCTATTCCTTTCTTTTAGTGTTCCTTCTCTCCTTTTTCTTTCCTTTAATCTCTTCCAAACTTGTATATCTTTGTCCCTTCTCCTTCCTCTCTCCCTTTCTCTTTGAGCCACTGAAAAGAATATACAGGAACGCAGATAAAAAAGAAGACGAATTAAAAAAGAAAGAGAGAAAGAAAAAAAATCAGGAAGAGAAAAAGTCAGTGAAATGGAAGAAATGGATGAAGAAGACGATGCAAAGAGGACGAAGGCGAGAAGGGAGGGAGCGGGTCCGAGGCGGCGGCGGAGGCCGAGCCAGCGCGTGTGGCCGCCGGGATAAGCGCGACGCGCGCGGCCGAGCGCAGCGTTGGCAGCCCCGATAAGCTCATCTCAGCCCGAAGGTGAGGAGGACTCCGGTCTGTCCCCTCAGCCTCCCCTCCCCCCCCCCCTCCCCTCCCTCGCTCTACCTTCCTTTCCGCCTTCGCTTCCCTAACCCCTCTATTATACTCTTCCCCTTTTCTCTTCTCCTCGGTCTCCCTTTCCCCTCTTTTTGTTCTTTGTAGCTTCTATTTCTCCGATTATATTCTCTATACTTCTCCTATCTTCCGGTTTTTTCGTCATCCCTCTCTCCTGTTTTTTCCTTTTACCCTCCTCTATTTACCACTTTAATCCCCTCTCTCCTCTCACGCTCCCTCGTTCCGTTTCATCCTCCCTCTCCTCCCCCTTCCCTTTCTCTCTTGCTCTTACCCCTCTTCTCCCTCCTCCGTTCGGCCTATCCCGTGATGAGTGCATATCTCAGACTCAATGTTTACTCAGGCATCTACGACCTGTCTGTTAGACGTTTGAGGTAATGTGCACGAGATTCGTTCCATTATGCACGCACGCGCACTTACACACACACACACGTGTGTGCGCGGTCACAATATTCTCTCTGTCTCTCTTTCTCTCTCTATATGTATCTACCTATCAAATTCTATCTCTCTCTGTCTACCTATCTATCTGGTTGCGAATGTGTGAGTCTCCGCCTTTCTCTCCCTCTCCTCTGACTGTATATTCTCATGATCTCTCTCACCTCACATACCAGGAATCCATCTGCTCCAGCCTTGCAGCAATTCGCTTGTCCGCTGCCCACTGCAACAGGTCTGCAGCTCGGAAATCGGCGACAGAGTTAGAGCAGTTCAACCATTATTGCTCGCAAACATATCCCACACTGTTCTTTTGATGTCATTAAATATAATTATGATGTTTACAGGACTAAAAGTGCAGAAAGCAGGTGAGAAATCCTCCAGCTGAACGGGTCTTGGGTCTTGAAGCTAAAGTTGTCGCGAATTCTATACTTTTGTTATTCTCTCTCTCTCTATCTACCTCAATATCTATCTACCTGTCTCTGTATATCTATCTGTATGCCCATCTGTCCGTCTGTCTATCTGCTCGTCTGTATGTCTCTGTACCTAGCTCTGTCTCTGTCTCTCTGTCTCTGTCTGTCTCTCTCTCTCTCTCTCTCTCTCTGTCTTTCTCTCTCTCTCTCTCTCTCTCTCTCTCTCTCTCTCTCTCTCTCTCTCTCTCTCTCTCTCTCTCTCTCTCTCTCTTTCTCTCTCTCTCTCTTTCTTTCTCTCTCTCTCTCTCTGCTCTCTCTCTCTCTCTCTCTCTCTCTCTCTCTCTCTCTCTCTCTCTCTCTCTCTCTCTCTCTCTCTCTCTCTCTCTCTCTCTCTCTCTCTCTCTCTCCTTCCCTCCCTCCCTCCCCCCCCCCTCTCCCTCTCCCTCTCTCTCTCTCTCTCTCTCTCTCTCTCTCTCTCTCTCTCTCTCTCTCTCTCTCTCTCTCTCTCTCTCTCTCTCTTTCTCTCCCTCCCTCCCCACTCGTTCTCTCTCTCTCTCTCTCTCTCTCTCTCTCTCTCTCTCTCTCTCTCTCTCTCTCTCTCTCTCTCTCTCTCTCTCTCTCTCTCTCTCTCTCCCTCCCTCCCACTCGTTCTCTCTTTCTCTCTCTCTGTCTGCTCTCTCTCTCTCTATCTCTATCTCTATCTCTCTCTCTCTCTCTCTCTCTCTCTCTCCCTCTCTCTCTCTCTCTCTCTCTCTCTCTCTCTCTCTCTCACTCTCTCTCTCTCTCTCCCTCCCTCCCACTCGTTCTCTCTCTCTCTCTCTCTCTCTCTCTCTCTCTCTCTCTCTCTCTCTCTCTCTTTCCCTCTCTCTCTCTCTCTCTCTCTCTCTCTCTCTTTGCTCACTCGTTCTCTCTCTCTCTCTCTCTCCCTCCCTCCCTCCCTCTCTCTTTCTTTCTTTCTTTCTTTCTTTCTTTCTTTCTTTCTTTCTTTCTTTCTTTCTTTCTTTCTTTCTCTCTCTCTCTCTCTCTCTCTCTCTCTCTCCCTCCCTCCCTCCCTCCCTCCCTCTCTCCCTCTCTCCCTCCCTCCCTCCCTCCCTCCCTTACCTCCCTCCTCCTCCCTCCCTCCCTCCCTCCCTCCCTCCCTCCCTCCCTCCCTCCCTCTCTCCCTCTCTCCACACACATATTCACCCACGTAGACAGAGACACCGCGACGCAAAATTGTTTTGCTGCATCGGTAAATACGCATTAACAGCCTCCATTGTTATGCCGTGAATGTGCTGATATTGCAATCAACTTGATGTGCAACGCAGAATGCACCATCGGGTAACCACTGAGCATTAGTGCATGCATGAGTGATGTGCGAATGAAATAATTCTTGCAACACACAGGATAAACTTAATTGACAGTTTGTTATTGACAAGTGGACACGTGTTAAGTCCGGGTGACTGGCGCACACGGGCACAGGGGTCGGTGTCTCTCCGTGCGTGTGCGTGCAGAGGGGAGCGTGTGTGGGGTGTGTGTGTATGGGAGTGTGACAGCAATGGTGATAATGACGAGAGGAATGACGGTGACTGTGAGGGCGATGATGATGTCAATGGCAGTGATGAAAATACTGGGAGTGAAAATGGATAGTGATGGTAATAATAATTCAGAAAATAATGAAGGTGAAATAAAGAAGATGAACAATAAAGTGGTGATAATAACACTGATAACAGTAAAACCATTAAAACTGCTGACATTAATGCTAATACAATTATAGGGTACAGTGATGATAATAATGAATAATAAAGATGATGGTGATAATGATGATGATGATGAAAATGATGATAGAGATGAAGATAATGATAATGATAACAAAGAAAATAATGATGATGATAATGACAATGATAAGGATATCCCAACAATAATAACAATAATTATTATAATGATAATATGAATAAAAAAATAATGATTATAATAACAAAAATAATTGCAACGGTGATAGTAAAAATAATAATTATAAGGATAGTAATAACAATGATAACACAGATAATGATGATAAGAGTGACATGACAATGAGTTCATTATTAGCAGCAATATTATTACTATTATCATTATTATTATTATTGTCATTATTTTTATTGTTATTATTATCCTTGTTATTGTTATCATTGGTATTATCATTATTACTATTATCATTTTTAGTAATATTGTTATTATTGATGTTATCATTTATATTGCTATCATCACCCTTGTTATTATCATTATCATTATTGTTATTATTGTTATTATTATCATTTTCATTATTATCTATTATTATTATTACAACCATTATCATTAATATTACAATCATTATTATTATTATCATAATTATTATCATCAATATCACTACCATTATTAACATTATTGGTATTATTGATATTATTACTATTAGCATGATTATCATTTCATTATTATCATAACCATTATCATTATTTCTATTGTTAGCATCATTATCATCTTTATCAACGTCATCATCATGACCATCATTATCATAATCATAATCATTATCATTACCATTATCATCATCATCATCATTATTGCTATTATTATTATCATCACAATTGCATGATCATGGGACAAAATTAATTATCACTATTATCATTATTATTATTATTATTATTATTATTTTTATTATTATTATCATTATTATTATTATCATTATTATTATTATCATTATTATTATTATTATTATTATTATTATTATTATTATTATTATTATTATTATTATTATTATTATTATTATTATTATTATTATTATTATTATTATCATCATCATTATTATTATTATCATTGTTGTTAACATTATTATTATCATTATTATTATTAGTAGTAGTAGTAGTATCATTATTATTATCTTTATCATCATTATGAATCCTATCAATATTACTAATATATCTATCATTATCATTTTTGCTGCCATTACTACTGCTACTAATATTATCATTATTATTATCATCATCACTATCATTATCATTATCATTATCATTATCATTATCATTATCATTATCATTATCATTATCATTATCATTATCATTATCATTATCATTATCATTATCATTATCATTATCATTATTATTATTATTATTATTATCATTATTATTATAATTATTATTATTACTATTATTATTATTATTATCATTACTATTACCGTTATCATTATTATTATTGCTATCATTATTAGCATTATCATTACCATTATTGTTTTTATTGTCATTATCATTTCTATATCTAACATCATAACGATTATATTAATAGCAAGAATAATTACTATAACTACAATAATAGCAGTACTAGTAGTAAAAATATTATTAATAACGATAATGATGATAATAATGGGAACAATGATAAGAATAATGATAGTAATAGTGATAGCTACAACACCATTATTAAAGATGATGATAATGATAATAAGAATGAGTATAGTAATATCAATGATATTGATGATAATAATGATCTGTGATAATAATAATTATAATAAAAAAACTAATAGCAATAATAATAATAATAATAATAATAATAATAATAATGATAATAATAATAATAGTAATAACAACAGCAACAACAACAACAACAACAACAACAATAATAATAACAATAATAATAATAATAATAATAATAATAATAATAATGATAATAATAATAATAATAATAATAATAATAATAATAATAACAATAATAATGATAATAATGACAACAACAACACCACCACTAACAACATCAAAAACAATAATAATAATAATAATAATAATAACAATAGTAGTAGTAGTAATAGTAAAAATGATAATAATGATAAAAATAGTGATAATAACGACAATAATAATCATCATTCTAATAATAACAACCATAAGGATAATAATAATAATAATAATAATAATAATAATAATAATAATAACAATAATAATAATAATAATAATAGAAATGGTAGTAATAATAAGACAATAATACTGAAGCCTGACCACGTGTTTTATCCCTGTTTTAGCGTCGCCCTTGCCTTTTTTATCTTCATTATTTTCCAAAGTTGTATTTATGAATGGGTTTGATCTTTTAAATTGCTTTTACTTGATTTTATCATTGCAATATAGTTTTCAGTCCTGATTATGTTCGTGTGGTTTTCTCTATCATTATAATCATTATTATAATTATCATTGTTATTATTATTATCATTACTATAATAATAATAATAATAATAATAATGATAATAATAACAATGACAATGATAATAACAATAATAATAATAATAATAATCATAATTATTATTATTATTATTATCATAATTGACATCATCATCGTGACTTTTGTCATCCTTATCATTTTATCATTATTATGATCGTTGTTATTATCTTTAACATTATTGCTATTATCAATAGTGTTATTGCTATCATTATTTTATCATTATTATAATTATTATTTTAATGGTTATTATCATTATGGTCATTATTTTTATTCTTTATCGTCATTACTACTATTATTTTCATTATCATTCTTCATTCATTATCAACCTCATCACTATTTTCATCTTTATTATCATTATTATTATCAGTAGTAGTAGTGGTGGTGGTGGTATTGGTAGTAGTAGTAGTTGTAGCAGTAGCAGAGGTAGTAGTATATAAGTAGTATTAACAGCGGTAGTAATATTATTTCCATTATAAGTAGTAGTAGTAGTAATATAAGTAGTAGTAACAGTATGAGTATTAGTAGTAGTAGTAGCAGTAGTAATAATTATCTGATCATTATTGTTAATTTTATAATTTTCATTATTTTCATCATGATTGGTGTTATTATTTTCATTATTATTACCATAGTTATTATTGCCTTCATGATCATTATTGCTATTTTTATTATTATTATTATTATTAATATCATTATTATCTTCACGTCATCCTAATTATTGTCATCATAATTATTATTGTTGTCATTATTATTATTATTATTATATTTATCTATAAAATTATCGTTATTATTACTAATACCACCATTCCTTTTATCATTATTATTAATCATCATTGTTATTATTATCATTATCATTGTTATAGCTAATATTATTGTTTTATTTTATATAGGTTACTACTACTCAAATAATTATAATATTTCATCATTACTATCATTATCATCACCATCATCATATCCATATCACCATCATTCTCATCACACCATCATCATCAACATCGATATCATAATCATTGTTATTATGGTTATGATAATTAATGCCACCAACATTATTATCAAAATGACGGAATCCTTGAAGTTGGCAATAACCGTAATAGTAAACTCGCCCATGTGCAAGTGGAAGACCAGGTTAGAACAACTGGCCAGACACATTCCAGCCACAGCAGCTGCAGTGCAAATACTTCATGGCTAACCACTTTAACTCCAAGCTTGGCAGTTAAGTGAACTACACTGCCCTGCCTTGAAATTCCAAATACACTGTACTACACGCCGTCATTCTTGGTATGCAGCTTACTGAATGCGAATTCGCGTTTCGTTGTGTTGGTTCATGACCAATTTTCTTATGAAATAGAATGGGCGGCTAAAATAATAAATCTACTTATTATGTATTATTGTTTCATACAAGTATGTTTATCAGGAAGAGAAAACGAATGGCGTCATGTTAATCGAACATTCATCGTCAGTCATCTCCTTTTTCAGTCTCTTTGAACATGACTATGATTTTTAGATATCATTTTTAAGTCTGAACACTGCGATTGATCAGTTTAATACCTATCTGATGTCATATAATCATGAGTCAACAAATTTTATTTTTTCGTAGGAACAAAAAAGCAACTGAGCTCAAGGATTGTGTTCAGCTGATGCATTCAGTTACCCTTAGCATGTACAAAATAGACGTATTTTTTGGATGATATTACAGAGCTTATCAAATCATTTGATACTGCAACTGCTTGCAGACTGAATATGCAGAACTACAGTTGCACTGCGAGTACGGGATAAAGGAAAAGAAAAAAAGCTAATGTTAACACTGTCACGGGAATGCACTGCACACAATTGTTATCTCACTGCAGTGCTCAACTATACTGCCTGAATGCAAGCCTCTAACACACACATGTGTGCATATGCACGCACAGATACACACTCCTATAAATGTAGAATACATGAATGCGCTGAGAGCTATG
>NW_027213637.1:22500-25000 GCF_042767895.1 Penaeus vannamei | reverse complement strand
ACTTAATGTATACTCGCCCCCCATGTAACTCCTAAGAACCTACAAGATTCAGCTCAGTGTTTCCTTTTCCTGCTGATAGCGAGGAACGACCCCACAACCCAAGAAGAAATATACAGCCCCCACCACACTTTACAGCACTTTCAGTACCAGTATACAGTATAATTATCCGATTTAGTTACTTTTCAACACACATGGACTGGATACTGGGCAGAGTTTCTGTCCAAAGTCATTGTGGAGCAACTCTGGGCAATATCAAGGTTACTGACAGACTTTCCTGATGATGTTGCTATTCAATGCGAGTCTTTGGAAATCGTGGACGTGGCATGCATTTAGCAATGAAACGAAGTCCCTTGGTCTAGAGGAATCTTGGACCAAGACCAAGACTTTGGGGACTTGCTAGGAGAACCTATTTGGTTGGTTCGTGTTTGCAATACCTTGGTAGTGTCGTTCATATATCTGGGCTGTCAGACCAGGAAGTCTCGACAAGAGTATTTGGAGATGCTGGTACTTACGTCAGAGAGGTTATAAATTCATGATATCAATGCGGCCAGTGCATCATTCCATCTTTCATTGAATAAACCTCAGGATATCTGATTTGGGATTTGAACTGCTCTTTCTATATATACCGAGTGCCCACAGGGAGTGTGTGTAAAACTTCGCTATCCTTACTCATGTATGAGTAGATAGGTAATGTCTATGGATGCTAGTAAGCTCCTAGTTTCACACTTCTTTTGTTGGGTCATGTATCAGTGGATTGAGTGCCCGTCTTGTGAATTCTTTGCAATGGCGGTGGGGGTTCGAATCCGTCAGAGAGGTTATAAATTCATGATATCAATGCGGCCAGTGCTTTATTCCATCTTTCATATATATATATATATATATATATATATATATATATATATATATATATATATATATATATACACATACACGTATATATATATATATATATATATATATATATATATATATATATATATATATATATATATATATATATATATATATATTTGTGTGTGTGTGTGCAGGTAATTTTCTGGAATACGTCCGTGACGATATTAGTATCGTTAGGTTCCTCTTGCAGACTACAGTGCAAAGTATGCAGGTTTTATTTCGCAGAAACCCCACTTTAGTGACAAACTTGGCCCCAATAACAGGGAGGGCATGAAAGGTTCCTGGGAAATTACGGGTTTAAATAACACTAATAATACAGTAAACGAACATATTAGGATTACTTATCAATGAATAAGTCCCAGTAATTTATAACGCCCCCCAACCATCGCTCTGTACAGCAGGATAGAGCGTTCAACAGTTATAGAGGTACTGGAACGTACCCACGAAAGCAGCATACTAACCTTTGCACAGTCAGATTGTAGTACACCCCGAGGAACAGCAGAACGGTGGTGGCTCACTCTCCTCGAAGGGTCGTGTGCAGCTCCCGAGGGGACGCTTTCTCGGGAGTGCAATGATATACGTACACTAGTAAGTTGGATATCAGGGTTAGCCACTAAATAGCAGTAATTATCCAATTTAGTTACTGAATTAACTATGTCACTATCTGCATAAAAATGCAGTCTTGGGGTCGAGTTGCCCGGATTCTGGAAACCGCAAGATATGTGTTCACAACAGGAATAATAGGTCGCATCTCCCTTCTGGAAACCACGAGATACGGGTTCATAACAGGTATGGTACGGACGAGTCGGTTGTTTAGCCATAGCCGCCGCGATGGCTAAATGTGGGTGTTCGTATTCTGAGACGATCTTTGTGCACGAGGTCACCAACAGACGCCTCCATCACTTTCTTCAGCATCAGCTGAGCATCCTCCGAGCCCTCAGCAGCATCGATCAATTAGGTTAGTACTTTAGAAAACCAAGATTATATAGTACAGTGCCCGCTCCGCATCTAGATAGTGTGCGCTCTATCCTGCCATGGATACATGGATTCTTTGTCTCCTCGGTCGGGGGGCAGCCCCTGCAGAGGAAGGTCGCATTTCCCCTATAACCTTTCACTGTCTACGCGCAATAAAATCAACATATTTGCATTGAAGACGGTGCGACGAAATCGTCGAAATCGTCGCGGTCCGCTCGGCGGACATTTTCCAGAAAATTATCTATATACATACATACATATATATATATATATAAATATATATATATATATATATATATATATATATATATATATATATATATATATACTTATACAAATGCATACATATACATATATGTTTGAATATACATACATACATACATACATATATATATATATATATATATATATATATATATATATATATATATATATATATATGTATATATGTATATATATATATTATATATATATGTATATATGTATATATATATATATATATATATATATATATATATATATATGTATATATGTATATATATATATGTATATATATATGTATATATATAAATATATATATATATATATATACATTTATATATTTATATATATATATATATATATATATATA
>NW_027213637.1:0-5000 GCF_042767895.1 Penaeus vannamei | reverse complement strand
TGTGTGTATGTGTGTGATATAGTATGCGAATGATAACTATCAAAACCACATCCATCACTTGTGTGAATGATCTATTCACAACTAATGGTGGTGCAAAGGTGGTTTCAGACCCAAATGTTGGTTATGGTTCACCCAGCCCTAATAAAGGCAATAATGATGATAATGATACCAATTACGATCAAAGTGATGAGAACAATGATGATGATGATGATGATAAGGAACAACGATGGTAATAGCGTAAACGGCAACAACGATGATAATAATAATGAGAATACTATAATGATCATCATATTAATGACAATGATGGAAATGAAATTAACAATGACAACAATATAATGATGATGATTATAATAATATGAATATTGCCAACGGGGGTAATGATGATAATAGTAAGGATAATCATAGTAATAATGATACTGACAAAGATAATAATAATATAGTAATGATGTAGTAACTGTAATGTAGTAGTAATGATTTTAATAATAATAATAATAATAATAATAATAATGATAATACTGATAATAATTGCAATGAAGGTAATACTAGTAATAACAATAATGATAATATTAATATTTATGATAATGATGATGATAACGATGGAAATGATAGTAATAATAATAACAGTATTAATAATAATAATTGTAATGATAATGATAATAAGTATCAAAATAATAATGATAATAATAATGATAATAATAATGAAAATAATAATAGTAATAGGGATAAAGGTAATAAAGATGACGATAACTATGATAATCATGATAACAATAGTTATGGTAATAAATACGCACACATACACAGACCCACACACGCGCACACACACACACAGGCACACACACACAGATACACACACCCACACACACACACACACACACACACACACACACACACACACACACACACACACACACACCCACACACACAGACACACACAAACAGACGCACACATACACGCACAAACACACACCCATACATATATATATATACATATATATATATATATATATATATATATATATATATATATATATATATATATATATGCATATATGTGTGTGTGTGTGTGTGTGTGTGTGTGTGTGTGTGTGTGTGTGTGTGTATGTGTGTGTGTGCATGTGTGTGTGTGCAGGTGTGTGTGTGTGTGTGTGTGTGTGTGTGTGTGTGTGTGTGTGTGTGTGTGTGTGTGTGTGTGTGTGTGTGTGTGTGTGTGTGTGTGTGTGTGTTTATATAACTATATATACATATGCATATATATATATATATATGTATATATATATATATATATATATATATATATATATATATTTATGTATGTATGTATATATATATATATATATATATATACATATATATATACATATATATATATATATATATATATATATATATATATATATATATACATACTGATAACCAAATTTTGTTAAGGATAACATCGGCTGCCGTGATGTGACTTCGACCCCAGCAAGAGCCCCCGACCTCCGACAAACCCCAGCCAGAATGAGCTTAAAATGCGCGCGTGCGGAGCATCTTCGTTCAGCCAAAGCGGAAGGGGATTAGAGGATAGAAGGGGAAGGGGCAGGGGGGGGGTGAAGATTATAGAGGGGAAGTGGGAAGGGGAGTGTAAATTAGAAGGGGTAGGGGGGAGTGGGGAGGAGGGATGAGCGAATAGGGATTGGAAAGATGATAGCGAGGGTGGAAAGTAGATAGAGGTGGAGGGTTAGAAGCGGTTATAGGATGGTGAAGGAGTGGCGAGGGTGAAGGGAGGGAATGCCAAGCAGGGGAAGGAAGGGGGGAGGGGGGGGGGGTGGGGGTCTGAGGAGAGAACAGCGAGCGAGGAAAAGGAATCGTTGGTCGAAGAAAAATGTTTAAAAATTGCATTATAATCTTTGTAGCGTAAACTGAACTAACTAATGTCTGAAAGTGTCTGCGGACAGCGAAATCGATGTTTTTCTTTCACTTTTTGTTGCTATTAACCAAATCTGACACAGACACCTATATATATATATATATATATATATATATATATATATATATATATATATATATATATATATATATATATATATATACATATATATATATATTAGTAAAATTAGTAAACCTCATGAACATGCACTATTCAACTGTATATGTAAGGATCATTTTCACTTCCACAAACACCACTGACTACTACTTGAAAGTCAAAGACTTCTGTTGTCTATAATGTCACGTGCAGCAGCCGCAATGCTGTTTACATTGTAGACTTCCAGGAATATTTCCTTTCGTGCAGATGAACATAAGGGTATTTCATGCAGAACAGGAAAACGCGTTTTTCTTTATCATCTATTTAGAAAACGGCAGAAATGCTGCCACGGAAAAGCGGCCAGTCCTGCTCGTCACCTATTCAGGCTGGCCGCTTCGAGGTCTATATAATGTATAGACCTTGAGCTGCCTGTCCGTTGCAGCTTTTCTGGTTTTCTAAACATTAGAGGTTAAAGAAAACTGATATAAATAATAAAATTGAACCATAAACGGATGCATATTAGATTACAGTTACAGTGAGTAGGGTCAGTTTGATGATTATAGGATTCCCTGCATTACTTTCTTGTTCACTGCACTGCATAAAACAAAATATAGTAAATACATTATTATGGCAATAATGTAATAACATCCAACAACATAAAATGTACCCGCATCTCTTTACAGATAATGCATTACATGTATAACTTTGAAAAATGCGACATGTGAACTTGATTTACCTAAAGAGTATACGACCATTCATAACAAGTGTGTTGCAGGGCTGAAGGTTTGACGTCACTCTGTGGGATTGTGGCTCTGCCTTTGGCGATGCCCAGCTGGAGGACCCACATGACGTGACATCGAATGATATTTCCGCCGTGATGGCGTTCGGTCAACCACATCATATCAGTTCATAACATACATGTATCTCTCTCTATCTCATCCTCTCTCTCTCTCTCTCTCTCTCTCTCTCTCTCTCTCTCTCTCTCTCTCTCTCTCTCTCTCTCTCTCTCTCTCTCTCTCTCTCTCTCTCTCTCTCTCTGAGTGAGAAAGAGCGTGCACAGATACATATATATGTATGTGTGTATGTATATACTCGTATGAACCGTATCCATGTTGACAAATGTAGAAAAGGTATAAAAGAGACTGGATATCTTCACAATGCAAGAGATGTATTTGACCGGTTTCGATTACGTCTTCATCACATGTATTTCTGATGAAGACGTAATCGAAACCGGTCAAATACATCTCTTGCATTGTGAAGATATCCACTCATTCATACCTTTTCTACATATACATGTATATGTAAATATATATATATATATATATATATATATATATATATATATATATACATATATATATATATATTTATATATATATGTACATATATATATATATATATATATATATATATATATATATATATATATATATATATATATATATATATATATACATACATATACATACATACATATATATATATATATATATATATATATATATATATATATATATATATATACACATACATACGTATATATATACATATATATGTACACACACATACACACAACTGCATTACAGGAAGAGTGAAGATAGATAAGGAGGACCTTTTGATCTTGAACACAAGAAGAACGAGAGAACACAACAAAAAGTTGATAGTAAAAAGAGGTGATAAAGATGAAAAAAATATAGTTTCCCAAACAGTCTTTCCAATCAAGTAGTGTGTGCCAAAACTGTGCATCAATTTAAAAAGTTATACGATAATTTAAGTATGGCAGACGGGACCACCTGAGCATACCTCTTCTCCCGTATTCAAACAACACACACACACACACACACACACACACACACACACACACACACATTAGCTACATTAGCTGGAATTTTGTGTGTGTGTGTGTGTGTGTGTGTGTGTGTGTGTGTGTGTGTGTGTGTGTGTGTGTGTGTGTGTGTGTGTGTGTGTGTGCGTGCGTGCGTGGGTGTGTTTGTATGTGTGTGTACGTATATATATATATATATATATATATATATATATATATATATATATATATATATATATATGCATATATACATATATTCATATATGTATATATATACATATGTGTATATATATATATATATATATATATATATATATATATATATATATATATATATATATATATATGTGTGTGTGTGTGTGTGTGTGTGTGTGTGTGTGTGTGTGTGTGTGTGTGTGTGTGTGTGTGTGTGTGTGTATGTATGTATGTATGTATGTATATTGAGTAAGAGCGGTGTCGTGGTTAGGTCACTGACAATGTGCTAAAAACTATGTGTCAAAAGTGATGTGATAATAACATACATAATAACAATCCATCCGATCGCCTCACAATTTTATATAATGCAGTTCGGACCATGCATACGTGGACTTTGTAAGCTAGCAGGTGCCAACTAGGAATACTAGGCTGCATTACCGTGCTTGATAAGTTCATAAACTCATCGAGAGTGCCACAATATACAGAAGCAACGGGAGAATAATATTATTAATCCCCCCCCCCCAAAAAAAAAGTCTCCCAAAATACGAAATCATCAGCAAATGTCAAGCATCACCTGTACTCATACCCACAGGACGCCGGGTAACAGTGCCAACCAGCGCGGGTAGTACAGTTTCCACCCAAGTAGATTCGCTAGGGAACAGCCAAACGGTCAGTATATAAGTACAGTACATCACAAAGTCAGGCAGGTTTAAAAATGGTTCCCATAAAGCGACAAGTATGACCAGCCATTCGACAGAAAATACGCCAAATAAACCATGTATTAGCGTAGCGTAATTCAAGCACTGGCACCTCAGACGAGCGCCAGACGCCGACCCCACGGTCTGTGGTCAACCGAGGGCACACCGCGGTATGCCTAGCAACAGCTAAGGAATGCGACACCTTTCTGAAAATTACCAGATACAAAATCACCTTTCTAAATCCTTATCCCGTCTTATCCTTATCCGTTCCAACACC
>NW_027213636.1:7500-25000 GCF_042767895.1 Penaeus vannamei | reverse complement strand
CAGAAAACGAGAATATCCTTTGCGTTTTCTTTGAATTAATCTATTTTGTTTGTGATTCTTTTCAGCAAAGAAAAAGGTAAAAGCGAAAACGCTGTGTAACACATTTTACCTGAAAAAAAAAATAATCTGTCTAGCATGTTTACAACCATTTAGTTAATACGCAATAAACAATACAGATATGTATGCGTGTAAAAGCATGCGCATAGGAGTCGTCAAAATCCTGACCAATGAGCGTACTCCGAAACTATGACGTAGCCTAATACCGGTTTAAAGGAGGGGCTTCCATAGCGCAAGGATCGCTCTAATTGGTGGATTCACCCGTTACCATAGCAACTGCCCTTCAGCTGTCAAACCAGGAATATCATAAATATTTGGCTCCAAGTAGACCGAGATGGTGGGCAGGCTGACTGTGGTGTTAAAGAAATTTTTTTCTGTATGATAATTGCGATATAATAGACACATCTGCATCAATATGTATATTTATTCATAGTCACACACACACACACACACACACACACACTCTCTCTCTCTCTCTCTCTCTCTCTCTCTCTCTCTCTCTCTCTCTCTCTCTCTCTCTCTCTCTCTCAAATACACATACACACTCTGCAACTCTCTCTCTCTCTCTTTCTCTCTGTCTTTATGTGTGTGACTGAATGAATATGCATATTGATGCAGAGAGAGAGAGAGGGGGGGGGGAGGAGAGGAGAGAGAGGGGGGGGGAGGAAAGAGAGAAAGAGAGACAGGGGAAGAGGAAAAAGAGAGAAGAGACAGAAGACACAGAAGAGAGAGGGGGGGGGGAGGAGAGAGAAGAGAGAGAGGGGGGGGGGAGGAGAGAGAAGAGAGAGAGGGGGGGAAGAGAGAGAGAGAGGGCGGGAGAGGAGAGAGAGGGGGAGGAAAGGAGAGGAGAGGGAGAGAGGGGGGAGAAGAGAGAGAGAGAGAGAAGGGGGGGAGAGAAATTCAGAGCTTAAGGCCTCGACGACCGTTGCTCCTCTATTTTTTTCATAATTCTCATTGTTTCAGCTTTCATTTTCGTGTGATACTCGGTATACTCTTCAGTGAAAATACCAAGCCTGACACAGTAATAACAATTTATAGAATTTTGCATCGGAAAGCCTAAAATTCACATAATACTAATGATTGCTGGCGATTCCTGGCTTTGTTTACATGCCTCAGAGCCAGCCCCTCTCTCCCTCCGGCAAATTGCCCAAACCATTATTGCGATTATTGTTTAGGTTAACAGTTGTCATCATCGTCTGGGTGATTTACACATCATTCTATTCTTTTCGTACTTTTTTCTTATATTTTGTGCAGTTTTATTGTACCTTTAATGCCACTTTATTATTATTTTACCTATACTGCTTGCATTTTGATTTTGTTTTAAGTCAGTTATACATTTTAAGCAATTTTTTAAAATTGAATCATTTTTATTTTATCGTTTTGTATCTTTGTCATATATTGTAACGCTTTTACTTTTACTTGTATATTTTTTTGTAAATTGCACCAATTTCACTTCTGCACTTTTGATGTTTATTGTGTTCTTATGTTTCCTGATCCTGTGTTGTATATTTCTTGCCGCAGAGACCCTTTGGCCCGTAAGTTGGTATAGTGTGAACCCTGTGGGTATAACCTCAAGAGGGGGTCATTAGATGACCACGAGCCAACTGGGCAAGGTGAGGTACACTTTCTTGTAATAAGTTACGTCGATTTCCTATTAGGGAATAGTTATGGCTCACAGGCAGACTTTTCTTGTGACTAGACGTAGGTACACAATAGGTAGGTCAACTGAAGCGTTGATTGACCCTGTTACGAGGAGTCACGCTGCTCTAGGACCCGTCACTTAGCTACAGCCATCATTTATTGGCACAAAATGGTTCCCCAGAGATGCCACGAGCGGAGAATTGACCACCCTAGCGGTGCTGCTGGTGCTCAGTGTGCGGGAAGAAAGCACTACCGAGAACAGAAAGGAAATGCATAGTGGCAAATTGTCAACATTACTGCCATAGCAGTTGTCTTGGAGGTGAAGTGGATTGCAACTGTGAGAAGACAGCTGAGACGAGAGCACTTCAGGGGATCACAGATATAATAAGTTGTTTTGCCGAGGGAGACGAGATAGCACTACCTAACCCTGCAACCTCCAGTGATGAGGAACATCTAGAGGACCAGCCAAAGAACGTCCTTGCAGGCTTGGTCAGGAACCTTCGTAGAGACCTGGCAACAGCGAAGAGCTAGTTAAGCACATTCAAAAACATGGTCAAAGGTCTACCAGAAAGGAATGTGATAAAGGTGTTGGAAGTCATTGATACTTTGGTGGCCACACAAGACAACGCCGAGGAGCTGCATCGCCGCTCAATCGCCTGCACTGCCCGCCCCAACAAAATAGATGAAGAGTGGAAAAAACAGCTTGAGGAGAGTGATGAAACCTATAAATGGTGGGCAGACCAAAAAAGTGTAAACCAAAACACGCATCAAGGCCTAGCCAACCCCACCAAGGCAGCACAAGCAAAGACAGGAGCACAGGCATCAACCCTTGCACCGCCATCTTGCAAGTAGGGAAAATCAAGAGGGGGGCAGCAAGGGGGTCAGAGGCTAAAAGGAAGATCATTATTCCACAGTAACTCACAAAGAGTACTGCAAGGGCCATTATCACACAGCACAAAGTTGCAGACATCCTCTAGCAGACCAGAGACAGCAGGAACTGATCCAAGCTGTAAAGCAGACCACCCAGGGGAACTACATAGCTGCACAACATGCCTAGTGGCACCAAACAAATATTGCAAACCAGCAATTTTTGGTACCGAAACACACAGTATATCACACTCTGCCAAATCAAGTTTTTACCATCCTTATCCAATACCCTACAACTATGGTGTCCATCAAGCATAACAGATTCTACCGCAACTACAGATCCTTTCCTAAACACATAAAAATAGTTTGGAAACATCGGACGTTTCCATGCTAATGCGAGGGAATTAACACATGCCTTTGTCTTAAAAAAAAAAAAAAAAAAAAAAAAAAAAAAACATAATCTTCGGATGTGAAACCTTTCTAGAAGACAAAGTGTCTGGCAACTATGTCAAGATTCCTGGCCATTCACCTTGGATAAGGAAAGATCGAAAATATCAAATGAGATAGACCTATGCCACAGCCAGTACCAATCCAGGTTATCGATTACCCTGTTCAAGAAAACTTGGAACTTATGCTGTGGAAATTAATAGATGGAAAAGGCAAGAATACATTGTGCTATGGGTCTTATACAGTCAATGTGAAAACCTAATAATAGTTGGCGATCTCAATCAGCATACCAGTCAAGCTAACTTTGATAGTATGTTGAAATTGTATAATCTACAAACCATGTTAACTTTGCAACACACAGCTCAGGTTCATCACTTGATCCGGTTGTGACTAACTTTCCTGAAGAGACCGTCAGCTGCTGTCCACTGGGTTTCGTGGGCACATCCGACCACATTGCTGTCCTCACAACGATTGCATTTACACATCTCCATGAGGAAAACTTAGGCCGCACTTTGTCGAAATGGGAATATGCTGACTGGACACAAATCAGAAATGTTGTGACACATATCGTGGAAAGATATTCTCAAAGGCAATGCCAATCAGCAAATCGATCAGTTTACATCGATTTGCATACATCCTACATTAGATCCGTAGGTCCCCCATGTCCACATTTCAAGACCCTCAGACCAACCATGGTTTGGACCGAGATACCAAATGGCATCTGATGTGAAGTACAAAGCATGGCTAAACTTCAAATGCAACAATACTGAGTACAAGGCAGTCCTTGTACTTTGTACTACAAGGACTGGTTATGTGTGTTTGTGTACTATATAAAGCACATATATGATTTTTTTCTTTAATCTTTTCATCACATGTGTGTGTGTGTGTGTGTGTGTGTGTGTGTGTGTGTGTGTGTGTGTGTGTGTGTGTGTGTGTGTGTGTGTACAATTATCATGCACTGGCATCTCTCACCTCCTAGACCCCTCGCATGGTCTTCCTGCCCAGGATCGTACCACGGCCTATTAGATATGATACAAAACAGAGCACAGCAAATTATTCGACAAAAAACCCGACCGCTTCCTCGGCTGCAACCCTTACAGCAACGACGCGACGTGGCGGGACTGTGTGTCACATACGAAGTGCACGTGCAGCACTCTCCACATATTGCTTCGCTCCGACAGCCGACAGCAAATACGTGTTGCTTATCTCTGTTTAGATTAATTATACAGTTTTTATCACATAACTTAAAAGCCAAAGATAGTTTCCAGTAGCCCTGCTGGTACTCCTGGCCCTTTGTTTGTCTAAGCTATAATTACTATGTATAGTTGACTTTCAAAAAAGTAAGAGGAAGAGAGGGAGAGAGGGGGAGGGGGGCGGACAGAGAGAGAGAGAGAGAAGTGAATCGAAGTTCATTTGAGATTGTTGTTGCCCAGCATTACCATTCATTAACTATTCATGTATTTCCTTATGTTGATACAGCAATTCGCTTAGCATAATATATTACTTGCAGTTTCCAAACTATGTGTTTCATGCGGTTTTGTCTCGTGAACATGTTTGAACTTTGGTAACTACCTATTCATGGCTTATGCCAAGTTCATTCAGTGCGCCAGAACTCGGAAACTATTCCTAATTGGAGGGATAAGCAAAACTTTGCGACATCTTCAGCTTTGCAGAGCGCCCGTGTTATGGTCCATATCCTTTACCGAATGTGTAATTTAATCAGCTGTATCTTGTGTTTTGGGAATCCTAATGTAAGTGATCTGTAAGCAACAGTTATAATGCTTTTGGGATACTTTCTGACCGTGGAAAAACTTTTGTTTGATTCCTGAACACGAGGCTTTCGATCAGTACAATGACATGAAAGGGCGGCCTGACAGAACGCTAGGGTTGCCACCATTACGTCCAACGATGCGATGTTTACTTATGTGTCTTACTGTAAAATCTCTATAAAATTGCAGTATAAGTAATAGTTTTACATGATTTAACTGAATTGCAAATGTTGCTATGAGGATTAATGCAGTTACAGACATTCTCATCCGAAGTCTGTGCTCGGCCATCCCATTCGCATCATTTGCCGCAATGGTGGCAACGGTGCTGAGGACGTGAACTTCTCAAATAGTGATAGTTTTCGCTTCATTGGTGCTCTATGGCTTGTGAAATTGTTTACATTATTATCAGAAGTAGTAGTAGTAGGAATAGTAGAAGTAATGATAATACTACTAATAATGATCATCATAATCATAAGAGGAACGATGATAATAAGAACAATAATAATGATAATAAACAACTGATAGCTTGCTTCTGTGATCACGCACATTCTACGTAAAACCAGGCAGTGGTAATGCTCGATAAGATGTATAGTAATTTAAAGAAAAGAAGAAGAAGGAAGGCGTTACATCTAGTGCACCTGAGAGCACTTGCGTTCCTGTCGTAATCGGCGTGCACTGAAAAAGTATGTCTCGCAGTGGCTGGTAAGGGGGCGTCGTAAACAGTGAATATACGAATCAAGTACTTTTGTGAGAACTCAGTTGATCGCCGTGAAGTATGAGTTCCGAAATCTAAAGGAAGCAGCGGAAATTGTGTTGTAGTATGGATAACAGCTGCAAAAAAGATACAGGCTAGATATGGACAAGCAAAACGTAAATGAAAACACTGATGGCGTGAGGGACTGGGGTAAAAGGTTACGGGCAATAATTAACGAATTGAATATCTAATTTGTATATTGCATGTATGTATGTGTGTATATATGTATATATATGTGTGTGTTTGTGTGTATGTGTGTGTATATATATACATATATATATATATATATATATATATATATATATATATATATATATATATATATATATATATATATATATATATATATATATATATATATATATATATATATATATATATATATATATAAAGATAGATATATGCACATACACACTTTTGTGTGTGTGTTTGAACATACACAAATATACATGTACATATATGCACACACTCACACACGCACACACACACACACACACACACACACACACACACACACACACACACACACACACACACACTCACACACACACACACACACACACACACACACACACACATACACACACACACACACATATATATATTTATTTATTTATTTTCTTATTTTCCCTTTAGCTCAAAGACGACACCATTGTCTGTCGAGACCGAGAAAAACGAAACATTAGCTCAACATGACATTGATTTTTTTTTTCTTCTGCTTTTTCGGTCCGGGAGTCTGCGACGAATTAAGTTCATTTAGAAAATGTTAAAAAGAAAAATAATAAAAATAGACTCTAGAAAGATTACTGAATGTGACGCTTTTTGCGATTTTTTTCTTTCTTGCTAGGGATCGTTGTCATCGCGTTCCACTTTGGTCTAGGCTTAAGAGTGTTTGCTTTTATTAGTCAGCAAGACATAATTGCGTTTGGATACTGGCGGGGGAGGCCGCGCTAATGCCTTTATCCAATATTATTTACGTCGTCAATATTTGGATTTGACCCAACTCACTTTTATCATTCATAGCATGCGATCTTTTGCTCGCCTCTACCTTTCTGCGTGCGTGTGTGTGTGTGTGTGTGTGTGTGTGTGTGTGTGTGTGTGTGTGTGTGTGTGTGTGTGTGTGTGTGTGTGTGTGTGTGTGTGTGTATGTGTGTGTGTGTGTGTACAAATAATTATGTATGTATATATGTACATCTATCTATCTATATATGTGTGTGTTTTTGTGTGTGTATTTATATATATATACATATATATATATATATATATATATATATATATATATATATATATATATATATATATTTATGTATATATATATTGTGTGTGTGCTATATATAGCACATATATGTTCTTTTCTTTCACCTTTTCACCATTCAGTCCGTCCCGCCGCTGCTTGCTCGGTTCCCCTTTCCGCCCTAAACGGCTCCTCGCTTTCTGTTCCTTTTGGCTCCCAGTGTCCCTCCGAGGTGCCGCTGCCAGTGCATGATCATTGCATTATCCTTTTCTTCTCTCCTGCGCTCGCTCACTCGGAGCAATAGGCTGCTTCAATAACCAAAGCAAAGCGGATTTCAACTCGAAAAATTATCATCTGTTTCAGCGGTTTCTTGTAAGACATATCAAAAACTTTGGGAGAATATACTTTTTTGTGGAAAATTCGCATTATTCATATACTAAATCAAGGGATCCTAGCCTGGGGACTGTGCCCCTCAGAGGGGCTACGGGGTAATTTCTAGCAGGCCATAGAGAAATATGAAAATTATAGCATCGAATTAACCTGAGTTTTTTTTCTCACATACATTACCTATATATTATTTTCTCTCACATATCAATACATTGGAATCTTTCCACAAAGTACTCGTGTCCTACTTCTAGTGACGCTGTAACACTTTTCATGACTGTAGTAACAGAATCTGAAAAGGTGTCAGACTATGAACAGGGCCAAGGAGATCAACAAATGTTGGTCGTGGCCACAGAATAAGAAAGGTAGGGACTGGATTGTTTAGATATTCACCCGACTATTGACTTTATTCTTACCTACTAATAATCTATAGCTGACGAACGCTATACAGCCTTCTTCCGCGTCAACTATGAACTATATTATCACAATTTATTAAATAAATCAACTAAACCTGTAAACTCCTTTGGACTTGATATAGTTCGGCGGAACATGCTCTCTTTGACTGAATCAGTCAACGGGGAGCCAGTTCAAAGAAGGCATACTCTTTTTCTAGATGAGAAATGAGAGAGAGAGAGAGAGAGTGAGAGAGAGGGAGGGAAAGAGAGAGGGGTGGGGGAGAAAAAGAGAGAGAGAGGGGGGGAGGAGGAAGGGAGAGAGGAGACCGACGGGATGATATATTACACCGTATTTGTAATACATCTAACGAAAAAGGTTGATGACTAAGGTCTTTTATCTGAAGCATCTAGTTATTACGCATTCATCACAAATATTTGGACGATCTATCTCTCTAGAGGGCTCTTAAGAACCCGTATCAAACCAAAAGACACAATAATTGACATCCACAAAATGATTTTCAGTCTTGAACAACGATAACTTCCTTCTTAATGTTAAGGATGCACTTAACCCAAAATAAACTTCAATCATCATAGTTGATACCTAAAGGTTAATAAATTATTACGCAAAAGCATTTCATTCACACACACACATGATATTCTGAGATTGCATGTATATTTATCTACCTATCTATCTATCTATATATGTGTGTGTGTGTGCATATATATTTATGTATATATACACACACACACACACACACACACACACACACATATATATATATATATATATATATATATATATATATATATATATATATATATATATACATATACATATATGTATATATACATACATACATACATACATACATACATACATATATATATATATATATATATATATATATATATATATATATATGTATGTATATATGTGTGTGTGTGTGTGTGTGTGTGTGATTGTGTGTGTGTGCGTGTGTGTGAATACACACACACACACACACACACACACACACACACACACACACACACACACACACACACACACATATATATATATATATATATATATATATATATATATATATATATATACACATATATATATATATTCGTTGACTAAAAACTAATTAGAAATTGGATGGCCTTCAAAGGTGGCCCTTCTATGTATTTGAAGTGACACCACCTTTGCATGCATGAGTAACGCCAGATATTTACGGTACGAACTACAATTTTGATGGAACAACAAAGAAAGGGTATTTTATCGATAATCCAACAACACTCTTTCAGTGAGCCTATAATGAGTGAGTTAGAGATACAGTGAATCGATAAAAAATTTAGCCACACATCGAGACAGTCAGTCAATCAGTCTGTTGGACAGTCAATTGATCAGATAGAGACTAGTAAGCTACTAATTCAAATTCAATTCAAATTCAAACACTTTATTCCATTAATTACAATGGGTATTCTCTTTACATAAAAGGTGTTTACACAATGTAATAGGATGCTATGAACATAGATATTGTACAATGCTTGTTGAACGAAATTACACATAACACTCATATATGTGATTGAAATATCATGCTGGGCTTGATGTTTATATGCCTGATGTCATTGATATTTCAGTAGATGTGCTTTCACTTTTGTTTTAAATGTCTTTTGGTTGGAAATATTTCTTATATTTTCGGGTAATTGGTTCCAAGTCACCAGTACTCAGATTTGCAAATTTCTTGTCCCGGTTTCTGTATTTGATCTCTTGATATATAAGCAGTTATTTTGCCTTATTTGGACACCCGTTGTCTGTATAGGTAATTGCCAATTTGGGTAAATTCCTTGTATGATATAGCTCTTGTTCCTTTGGGTATTTTATTTTTGATGTGATTTAAGGATATCAGAGTGCCCATTACTTTCCTGTAGATGTGGTCAATGTGTGTCAGATATCATGTATCTGTCTATTTAAAACTAGATTTTTTACTGTTGTGCTGGGTTTGATGTAGCAGCCCTGGAATTCTATAACTGAATCTGTGGGTATTTTTGCAATGTTCTGACGGCTGCCTATAAAAAACACATTGTGTTTTTTGTGGATTTAGCTTAGGACCATTTATTTCAAAGTATTGTTTTGCTTCTGTTAGGGTTGGTTTAGCTTTTCCTATCAAATTTAAATTGTTAACAGAGGCGGCGTGAAGAAATTTAGTTATCAACGCACTGAATAAGAAGCCAGTTTTTTGCAGTTGATGACAGATCATTGATGAAAATAGTGAATAAGATTGGGCCTAGGATGGAGCCTTGTGGAACACCGAACGAAACTTGTTTCTTTGATGATACTTTTTCATGAATTTTGACTGATTGAATTCTCGTGGACAGGTAATCTTTAAACCAAAAGTTATCAATTCTGTGATTTGTTAGTTTGTTTGAGAAGTATTTCATGGCTGGCGCTGTCAAAGGCCTTCGATAAGTCACACAAAGTGAGTGGATTTATCTGCTTGTTGTCTATGTTGTAGAAAATTTCATTTGTGACTTTTAGTAATGCTGTTTCTGTTGATAGTTTACTTCTAAAGCCGTGTTGCGTGTTTGATATAAGGTTGTTCTCTTCCAAAAATGCTGTTGATTGGTTCGCGACTATTTTCTCGAGTATTTTAGATATTACCGGCAGTATTTTGGTGGGTCGATAATTATTTATTTCGTCTGTATCACCGGATTTGTAAATAGATGTTATGATACCATGTTTCCAAAGTGACTATGGATGTATTAATGATGACTGTCAGACAATATGCAATTGCTGGTGGACTATCGTTTATGAAACGCTGTGCAATGTGACCAGCTCCAGCAGAATTTGTTTTTCTTAAATGTTTTACTGTTAATATAATTGTTTCTACTTCTACTGGTTGCGGTCTGAAAAAGTTTGTTATAGGCCTTGTTTAATTTATGTTGTGTAGATGTGTGAAGGCGGTTGTCTGTCCGTAAGTGAGCCTACCGACTTCTGCAAAGAAGATATTGAAGTGTTCTATATCATTTATGGAATTTTTGGAAATGTCTGTGTTTTGTTTCTTATTTGGCACTAGTGTCTTAACCAATTTCCATGTTTCGGCAGAATCGTTTCTGCATTCATTGATCTTACTTTTGAAATAATTTGTTTTCGCAGTTAGTTTTAATGGGTGCGGAGGTGTTTATGCTGTTCTTTATCACTTCTGTTACAATGGTAATTTGTCTGTCAATATTATCTGTTGCTAAAATATGTGAGGGATGAGTTGTTATCTATATTTTCACAGAGTAATTTAGTTAGCCCACGAGAAGTTTTGGTGACTGGTTGTCGCTTTGGCTTTTCTATATTTAAGATCAAGTTTAAAAGCTCGTGATCAGCAATTGGGCATGGGGTAACATCTTTGTGAAGAATAATATCGGATCTGTTTGTCATTATGACATCTAATATAGAAGAAGTACTTTCTGTAATCCTTGTAGGTTTGTTTACAAGTTGTTTGAATTTATTCTTATTAATTATTCAGTTAGCTTTACATTTGATTTGATTAGATCGTCATTCAAATCACCTGGGATGATTAGGGACTTTCTTTTTAATGATATTTCTCTGAAAATATTTTCAAGATAAAAGATTCTGCTGTAGCATGTGGTTGTCTATAGATTGTGCCGGCGAGGATGGAAGGATGCATATTACTTTGTACGGTTACCCAGATGTCCTCTACTGCTGTATTATTTACAGTTGTTGAGGAGATCTTATTTGATTTAAGGGTATCTCTTACATATATGCAGACTCCACCTCCACGTCCTGTATCACATCTGTAAATATGAAAGTTTGGAATGCTGATGAAACTGCTTGATATTTCTTGGCGAAGCCAAGTTTAACTAATGCACAGGATATCGATATTTCTCTCCTTAGTTATTAATTCAGAATCTTCAAAGTGTCCGAGGAGAGACTGTGCACTGATGTGCTCAGTTCTGATTATGCTTAGTGTTTTGACCGCCGGACATGCAGCGGCAAACATTCTGCTCGCCTTTGTACTTGTTTCTATTTAGGAACACCTTTACATTATCAGGAAAGACGTCGGACTCTAAGAAAAGATCTGGGTTAATATCCTTGCCTCTTATAGTAACTGTGAAGCTTGAGTAATAATTGTGTGTGAATGCTTTTACATTGGAGATAATGTCGAATTTATTTTCGAGGAAGTCCTCAGTATCTTCCTCGTCTGTATCTGGATGGCAACTCGTAATATACAATAACACTACCTGAGGACGGTCGGCACCTTGCAGGGGTTTTCTACTGTTGACTTGAACGAACCCTTCCTCGTCTTGGTGGGGCTGCGGCTGCACGTTTTTGTTGCTGTTTCCGTTCGTTCTGCGTAACTGTGAACGAGTTGGGGCGCTTCTGGGGTAGAAGAGGTAGTAGGGGGGGCAGGTACTCCAGGCACGTGATGGTGCGTGGCATCTTCCCAGTGGCGATTTGGTGGAAGATGGTTTTGCTTGTTTTTCCTTCTACCGTTTCTGCTGTAGCTTCTTCTGGATGTTACCTGTGTAGATGCTTCGTTCCTCATGCCGGTTATTGACGTCTCAGCGTTGTTGGGTAATCGCTTGCGTGGGGAGGCTGGCGCGTCAGCAGGGTCACGGGTTCGTGAGGTCGGAGTGGGTGCCGTGCCACGGTCCCCCACCACTGTCTCGCCATGTCTTTGGCCGTGCCCGCGGGGGAACGAGCCTCCGAGGCGGACGGGCGAACTACCGAACTACCGTCTCGGTCCGTCTTCAAGACGTTCGGCTATGCCCACGTCCACCTGGTGAGGAGGTTCGGCAAGATAGACAGGCCAGGGACGCGGAGAGAGAGGGACACGAGTTGCAGAGAGCTGTTTTTTTTTTTTTTTTTTTTTTTTCTCCCCACTCGCCGGTTGCTGTACCGCCCCACAGGTTACGTACCTTGACCCCTTTATGTGCTCACGACTTGACCTCGCGGTTCGGTACTCCGTCGCGCCCATGCTAACATTCCGTCTCGTGTTAAGTGCGTGTCCTGTGTCACCGTGGTGTCCAGCACGAGTTTCGTGTCCGGTACCGTGTGTTCTAGTGTTACGTGTTATTCGTTTTAGTGTTACGTGTTAGTTCTTCATTTTAGTGTTATGTGTTTGTAAGTTATTTTAGTGTCACGTGTTTTATGTTGTTGCGTGTCACGTGTTTTTTGTTGCGTGCCACATGTTTTATGTTGTTGCGTGTCACGTGTTTTTTGTTGCGTGCCACGTGTTTTATGTTGTGGCGTGCCACGTGTTTTTTGTTGTTGCGTGCCACGTGTTTATGTTGTTGCGTGTTACGTGTTTTATGTTGTTGCGTGCCACGTGTTTTATGTTGTTGCGTGCCACATGCTTTTTGTTGCGTGCCACGTGTTTTATGTTGTGGCGTGCCACGTGTTTTTTGTTGTTGCGTGCCACGTGTTTATGTTGTTGCGTGTTACGTGTTTTATGTTGTTGCGTGCCACGTGTTTTATGTTGTTGCGTGCCACATGTTTTTTGTTGCGTGCCACGTGTTTTATGTTGCGTGTCACATGTTTTTTGTTGCGTGCCATGTGTTTTATGTTGTTGCGTGCCACGTGTTTTAAGTTGTTGCGTTCCACGTGTTTTATGTTGTTGCGTGCCACGTGTTTTTTGTTGTTGCGTGCCACGTGTTTATGTTGTTGCGTGTCACGTGTTTTATGTTGTTGCGTGCCACGTGTTTTATGTTGTTGCGTGCTAAGTGTTTTTTGTTGTTGCGTACCACGTGTTTATGTTGTTGCGTGTCACATGTTTTTTGTTGCGTGCCACGTGTTTTATGTTGTTGCGTGTCACGTGTTTTTTGTTGCGTGCCACGTGTTTTATGTTGTTGCGTGTCACGTGTTTTTTGTTGCGTGCCACGTGTTTATGTTGTTGCGTGTCACGTGTTTTTTGTTGCGTGCCACGTGTTTTATGTTGTTGCGTGCCACGTGTTTTTTGTTGTTGCGTGCCACGTGTTTTTTGTTGCGTGCCACGTGTTTTATGTTGCGTGTCACGTGTTTTTTGTTGCGTGCCACGTGTTTTATGTTGTTGCGTGCCACGTGTTTTATGTTGTTGCGTTCCACGTGTTTTATGTTGTTGCGTGCCACGTGTTTTTTGTTGTTGCGTGCCACGTGTTTATGTTGTTGCGTGTCACGTGTTTTATGTTGTTGCGTGCCACGTGTTTTATGTTGTTGCGTGTCACGTGTTTTTTGTTGCGTGCCACGTGTTTTATGTTGTTGCGTGTCACGTGTTTTTTGTTGCGTGCCACGTGTTTTATGTTGTTGCGTGCCACGTGTTTTATGTTGTTGCGTTCCACGTGTTTTATGTTGTTGCGTGCCACGTGTTTTTTGTTGTTGCGTGCCACGTGTTTATGTTGCGTGTCACGTGTTTTATGTTGTTGCGTGCCACATGTTTTATGTTGTTGCGTGCTACGTGTTTTTTGTTGTTGCGTGCCACGTGTTTATGTTGTTGCGTGTCACGTGTTTTATGTTGTTGCGTGCCACGTGTTTTATGTTGTTGCATGCCACGTGTTTTATGTTGTTACGCGCCACGTGTTTATGTTGTTGCGTGTCACATGTTTTTTGTTGCGTGCCACGTGTTTTATGTTGTTGCGTGTCACGTGTTTTTTGTTGCGTGCCACGTGTTTATGTTGTTGCGTGTCACGTGTTTTATGTTGTTGCGTGCCACGTGTTTTATGTTGCGTGCCACGTGTTTTTTGTTGTTGCGTGCCACGTGTTTATGTTGTTGCGTGTCACGTGTTTTATGTTGTTGCGTGCCACGTGTTTTATGTTGTTGCGTGCTACGTGTTTTTTGTTGTTGCGTACCACGTGTTTATGTTGTTGCGTGTCACATGTGTTTTGTTGCGTGCCACATGTTTTATGTTGTTGTGTGTCACGTGTTTTTTGTTGCGTGCCACGTGTTTTATGTTGTTGCGTGTCACGTGTTTTTTGTTGCGTGCCACGTGTTTATGTTGTTGCGTGTCATGTGTTTTATGTTGTTGCGTGCCACGTGTTTTATGTTGTTGCGTGTCACGTGTTTTTTGTTGCGTGCCACGTGTTTATGTTGTTGCGTGTCACGTGCTTTATGTTGTTGTGTGCCACGTGTTTTATGTTGTTGCGTGCTACGTGTTTTTTGTTGTTGCGTACCACGTGTTTATGTTGTTGCGTGTCACGTGTTTTATGTTGTTGCGTGCCACGTGTTTTATGTTGTTGCGTGCCACGTGTTTTTTGTTGCGTGCCACGTATTTTTTGTTGTTGCGTGTCACGTGTTTTTTATTGCGTGCCACTTGTTTTATGTTGTTGCGTGCCACGTGCTTTATGTTGCGTGTCACATGTTTTTGTTGCGTGCCACGTGTTTTATGTTGTTGCGTGCCATGTGTTTTATGTTGCGTGTCACGTGTTTTTTGTTGTTGCGTGCCACGTGTTTTTGTTGCGTGCCACGTGTTTTATGTTGTTGCGTGCCACGTGTTTTATGTTGCGTGTCACGTGTTTTTTGTTGCGTGCCACGTGTTTTTGTTGCGTGCCACGTGTTTTTTGTTGTTGCGTGCCACGTGTTTTTTGTTGTTGCGTGCCACGTGTTTTTGTTGCGTGCCACGTGTTTTATGTTGTTACGCGCCACGTGTTTTATGTTGTTGCGTGCCACGTGTTTTTTGTTGTTGCGTGCCACGTGTTTTTTGTTGTTGCGTGCCACGTGTTTTTTGTTGTTGCGTGCCACGTGTTATTGTTGCGTGCCACGTGTTTTATGTTGTTACGCGCCACGTGTTTATGTTGTTGCGTGTCACGTGTTTTATGTTGTTGCGTGCCACGTGTTTTATGCTGTTGCGTGCCACGTATTTTTTGTTGTTGCGTGTCACGTGTTTTTTATTGCGTGCCACTTGTTTTATGTTGTTGCGTGCCACGTGCTTTATGTTGCGTGTCACATGTTTTTTGTTGCGTGCCACGTGTTTTATGTTGTTGCGTGCCATGTGTTTTATGTTGCGTGTCACGTGTTTTATGTTGCGTGCCACATGTTTTTTGTTGTTGCGTGCCACGTGTTTTTGTTGTGTGCCACGTGTTTTATGTTGTTGCGTGCCACGTGTTTTATGTTGTTGCGTGCCACGTGTTTTATGTTGCGTGTCACGTGTTTTTTGTTGTTGCGTGCCACGTGTTTTTGTTGCGTGCCACGTGTTTTATGTTGCGTGTCACGTGTTTTTTGTTGCGTGCCACGTGTTTTATGTTGCGTGTCACGTGTTTTTTGTTGCGTGCCACGTGCTTTTTGTTGTTGCGTGCCACGTGTTTTTTGTTGTTGCGTGCCACGTGTTTTTTGTTGTTGCGTGCCACATGTTTTTGTTGCGTGCCACGTGTTTTATGTTGTTACGCGCCACGTGTTTTATGTTGTTGCGTGCCACGTGTTTTTTGTTGTTGCGTGCCACGTGTTTTTTGTTGTTGCGTGCCACGTGTTTTTGTTGCGTGCCACGTGTTTTATGTTGTTACGCGCCACGTGTTTATGTTGTTGCGTGTCACGTGTTTTATGTTGTTGCATGCCACGTGTTTTATGTTGTTGCGTGCCACGTGTTTTTTGTTGCGTGCCACATATTTTTTGTTGTTGCGTGTCACGTGTTTTTTATTGCGTGCCACTTATTTTATGTTGTTGCGTGCCACGTGCTTTATGTTGCGTGTCACATGTTTTTTGTTGCGTGCCACGTGTTTCATGTTGTTGCATGCCACGTGTTTTATGTTGCGTGTCACGTGTTTTTTGTTGCGTGCCACGTGTTTTTTGTTGTTGCGTGCCACGTGTTTTTGTTGTGTGCCATGTGTTTAATGTTGTTGCGTGCCACGTGTTTTATGTTGTTGCGTGCCACGTGTTTTATGTTGCGTGTCACGTGTTTTTTGTTGTTGCGTGCCACGTGTTTTTGTTGCGTGTCACGTGTTTTTTGTTGCGTGCCACATGTTTTATGTTGCGTGTCACGTGTTTTTGTTGCGTGCCACGTGTTTTTTGTTGTTGCGTGTCACATGTTTTATGTTGTTGCGTGCCACGTGTTTTTTGTTGTTGCGTGCCACGTGTTTTTTGTTGTTGCGTGCCACGTGTTTTTGTTGCGTGCCACGTGTTTTATGTTGTTGCGTGCCACGTGTTTTATGTTGCGTGCCACGTGTTTTATGTTGCGTGCCACGTGTTTTTTGTTGCGTGCCACGTGTTTTTTGTTGTGTGCCACGTGTTTTTGTTGCGTGCCACGTGTTTTATGTTGTTGCGCGCCACGTTTTATGTTGCGTGCCACGTGTTTTTGTTGTTACGTGCCACGTGTTTATGTTGTTGCGTGTCACGTGTTTTATGTTGTTGCATGCCACGTGTTTTATGTTGTTGCGTGCTATGTGTTTTTTGTTGTATGTGCCACGTGTTTATGTTGTTGCGTGTCACGTGTTTTATGTTGCGTACCACGTGTTTTATGTTGTTGCATGCCATGTGTTTTATGTTGCGTGTCACATGTTTTTTGTTGCGTACCACGTGTTTTTTTGTTGTTGCGTGTCACGTGTTTTTTGTTGCGTGCCACGTGTTTTTTGTTGTTGCGTGCCACGTGTTTTTTGTTGCGTGCCACGTGTTTTATGTTGTTGCATGCCACGTGTTTTATGTTGCATGTCACATGTTTTTTGTTGCGTACCACGTGTTTTTTTGTTGTTGCGTGTTACGTGTTTTTTGTTGCATGTCACATGTTTTGTTGTTGCGTGTCACGTGTTTTTTGTTGCGTGCCACGTGTTTTTTTTTTGTTGCGTGCCACGTGTTTTTTGTTGCGTGCCACGTGTTTTATGTTGTTGCGTGCCACGTGTTTTTTGTTGTTGCGTGTCACGTGTTTTTTGTTGTTGCGTGCCATGTGTTTTTGTTGTTGCGTGCCACGTGTTTATGTTGCGTGCCACGTGTTTTTTGTTGTTGCGTGCCACGTGTTTTGTAGATTTATTCATGTGTCTGTAGTAGTGTTTCTC
>NW_027213634.1:7500-20000 GCF_042767895.1 Penaeus vannamei | reverse complement strand
TGCTGGGTTTCGGATTGTATGTATGTATTTATATACATAAATGCACGCGCGCATACAGACCACGCCGATCACACACAAACCCAACAACACACCCCAACACACACACACACACACACATATATATATTTTTATATATATTAAAAATATAATATTATATAATAAAAATTGATATAATATTATTTGTGTATTATATACTTAACATCTACACCCCCACCCCACACAAAACAAATACACCACCACACACACACCCACACCACCCACCACAATAATCACACACCAAACACACATATATATTATATATATAAATATATATATATCATATATAATAACCAATTATAATCAATTTATCAACCACCCCATTAACAATTCATTTACCCCATTAAACCCCTTTTATCACCCATCACCAACCACCACCCCTCACCACCACCACCCCCCTAAACATCACCATAACAAACCCACCATCACCACAACCAACCAACCCTTTTCATCCCCACCCAACTCACTCACCACCACCATAACTTAGCCGCCCACCACTTTCTCGTAAAAAGTCTAATTCCTTTTTAACTTCAATATTTCCCCTTCCCTCAAAAATTCTAATTAACAGAATTTTCATTCCCATCCCCCTTTATGTTATTAGATCTAATTAATGTTTTAGGAGTGGCGATAGTGCGAAGTGAGAGAGAGGGGGGAGGGGGAGGAGGGGGGAGGGGGTGGGGGGTGGAGGGTGGTTGAGTCCTGAGCACATGATCTTTTGGAAATGTGTTCTGTCTCTCTCTTTCTTTCTTTCTCTCTCTCTGTCTCTTCTTGGTCTCTCTCTCTCTCTCTGTGTTTCTGTCTCTTTCTCTCTCTCTTCTTCTTCTCTTCTCTTCTCTCTGTCTGTTTCTCTCTCTGGTCCTCTCTCTCTCTCTTTCTCCCCTCCTCTCTCTCTCTCTCTCTCTCTCTCTCTCTCTTTTCCTCTCTCTCTCTCTCTCTCTCTCTCTCTCTTTCTCTATGTATATATACGTGTGTGTTTGGATGTCTGTGGATTCTATAATAACGGATAAGTAGACAGAACATGTGTAGATGAAATAAAAATAAAAATCTGTTGGGTTTACTGTGGTTCAAGGCTAGTTCTACAAACGGCCACCAGAGGCACTCAGATCGCAGGTATCATACGTGTAATGATGAACATAAATCTTCTTTAATTGAAATATATCTTTGTAGACACTAAATATTATACTTCTATATACATATGTGACAATACTGAAAATCATTTTATTATAATCATAAAATATACATATACACATATAATATACAAAAATATATAAAATAATCTAATAATATAATATTATTATATAATATATAAATATATATATATATATATATTTTTTTTTTTTGTGTGTTGTTGTGTGTGTGTGTGTGTGTGTGTGTGTGTGTGTGTGAGTGTGTGTGTGTGTGTGTGTGTGTGTGTGTATGTGTGCGTTATATATATGCACACACACACACACTATTACTATTATTGTGATATTTATTACTATTATCATTATCACTACCATTACTGTTATCATCATCATGATTATAATCATTATCATAATTGTTATGATTTTTTTATATTATCATTGTTATTAATGTTATAATAATAGTAATAATAATGATTATTATTACCATTGTTATCATCATTATTAATATTGCTATCTTATCATCATTATCATTATTGTTATTCATCTTATTACCCTAAATATTTTTTTAAAAAAAATTAAAAACTTTTAAATTATTTATTATATTTTTTTTCCTTATAAATTATTTAATTTTCTAATCTTTTTTTATCATTATCATCCATATCACACCCATCATCATCCCAAATGCCCTCAAAGTTGCCCAAAAGGCCCACCATCATGGAAATGGTCACAAAACCCCACATACTTTATGGGAACCTACCCCACCATTCTTATGGAACCTGTCATACGCTTTGTTAAGGTTCACTTGCATTATATTCACAGCATGACAGTGACAGAAAACCTGGTACTTGTGCCGTGACAATAGAAGCTCCACTGGGTTTTGTTATAGACAATGGGGCTACCTGGAGGGAGAGGGGGGGAGGGGGGAGGGAGGGACTGAGGGAGGGGGAGGGTGGGGGCGGTGGGGAGGGATTTGGGCTACCTGGGGGGAAGGGGGAGAGGGGGGGAGGACTGAGGGAGGGGGAGAGGGGGAGGGACTTTGGGCTACACATGGGGGAGGGAGAGGGAGGGGGGGACTTTGGGTACCTGGGGGAGGGAGAGGGAGGGATCTTGGGCTACCTGGAGGAGGAGGGGGAGGGCCCTTTGGGGCCCCTACCTGGGGGAGGGGGAGGGGGGTGGGGACTGGGCTACCTGGGGGAAGGGGGAGGAGAGAGGGAGGGAGGGACTATGGGCTACCTGGGGGAGAGTGGGGGGAGAGGGGGAGGGACCTTGGGCTACCTGGGGGAGGGGGGGAGAGGAGGGAGAGGACTTTGCTACCTGGGGAAGGGGGAGAGGGAGGGTGAGGGACATTGGGCTACCTGGGGCAGAGTGGGGGAGAGGGAGGGAGGGACCTTAGACTACCTGGGCAGAGTGTGGGAGAGGGAGGGAGGGACTTTAAGCTACCTCGGGAAGGGGGGTGGGGTGGGGGGAGGGGGGGGACTTTTCATGTACTGTAGGGGAGCGGTATGTTTGATTTTTGTATGCATCACCTGTGCTACGTTTTCGTGTTGATAACGAATCTGACGAGGCTGCAGCGAAATGGTAAACAACTCTTTTATAATTGGATGTAGGTAGATCACACACACACACGCATATATGTGTGTGTATGTGTGTGTGTGTATCTACACCTTTATCTATATAGGTCTATAACTATCTATCTATCTATCTATCTTTTATTTTATTATATTATATATTATTATTATATATATAAATTTTTTTTTTTTTTTGTTTTTTGTGTGTGTGTGGGGGGGGGGGGGGGGGGGGGGAGAGAGAGGGAGAGAGAGAGAGAGAGAGAGAGAGAGAGAGAGAGAGAGAGAGAGAGAGAGAGAGAGAGAGAGAGAGAGAGAGAGAGAGAGGGAAAGAAAGGAGTGAGAGAGAGAGAGAGAGAGAGAGAGAGGGGAGAGGGGGAGAGAGAGAGAGAGAGAGAGAGAGAGAGAGAGAGAGAAAGACAGAGAGAGAGAGAGAGAGACAGACAGACAGACAGACAGACAGACAGACAGACAGACAGAGAGCGTATGTGTATCTGCATGCACGCGTCTGCACAGCCATATCAATCCACAACCCATAAAACTCCATCTGGAAATGGAGTGCCGAAGAAACGAAAAAAAACCCCAAAAAACCCATAAACCTTTTTCAGCCTTTCCTCAGAAAAGGGAAGACGGAGAGCGCGCAGTCAGCTCACTGTGGGAAAGAGGCACCTGGTTGGAGTTCACCTGCGCGGAGGGTCGCTTTGTGTCGAGTATCTTCTGCTGGGGGGGGGGGGGGAGGGGGGGAGGGGGGGGGAAGGGGGGGGGAGGGAGGGGGGGAGGGAGGGAGGGAGGGGGGGGGGGAGGGAGGGGGGGGAGGGAGGGGGGGAGGAGGGAGGGAGGGAGGGGAGGGGGGAGAGGAAGGGAGGGAAGGAAAAGGGAGGGAGGGAGGGAGAGAGGGGGAAAAAAGGGAGAGAGAGAGAGGGGAGGGGAAGGGGAGGGGGGAAAAGGGGGAGGGAGAAGGAGGGGGGAGGAGAGAGGGGTGGGGGGAGAGAGAGAGAGAGAGAGAGAGAGAGAGAGAGAGAAAGAATATTGTTGGTATTGTTGGGACATCGGCTCTTTGGTTTTCGGATTATGGTGTTATGATGATAATAGTGACATAAAGAACAATAACAAGAACAAAAACAACAAAGACAATGATGATGATGATAATGACAATAATAACATTAATAATGATAACAGTAATGATAATAACAATAGTAATAGTAAAAAAAGATAACAATGATGTTAAGGATAACAACAATAATGATAATTATTATGATAATAATGATAATAGCATCATCATGGTAATAATCATGATAATAATTATGATAATGATTATATTTTCATATATCATATACATGATATTATCGTTATCATTATCATTTTCATTATTATAATTTTAAAAAATAATGGGAAAAATAATGATAAAAATAACAAATTTTTTATTTTTTTAAATTTATCAATTATTATCTTATCATTATTTTTAATCATTATCATTATAATTATGATTATTGCCATTACCATATCTGTTATTATTATCATTATTATTGCTATTATCATTATTATTAGTATCATTATCATTATTATTATTATCATCATTATTATTGTTATAAAAAATAATCATTATCATTACTATTATAATTACTACTATTATTATCATTATCGCTATTGTTATTATCATTATCATTATTACCATTATCACTATAGTGAAATTTATGATAATGAGGGAAAGAGAGGACGAGAGAAGAAAAAAAAGAACATAACATAAGAACATATGATAATTATAACACAATTTAGAAGAACACAAGACTTCCTTGATCAGAAACACGAACGCAGAAGCACACAAAATCAAGCATCATTTGTATTCTTCCCAACATGCAAATGCTTTCATTTCACTTTACTTCATTCGGCGGAGGCTCACGCGCCCGCAAAGTTCTTCCCGGCTCGTGAAATGACATGCAAAAACAAATATTATGCATTATTCATCATCCGTGTCTGATCGTGTGGAAATATCAATAGACAAAGGAGGTTTCCAAAATGAGAGCTGGATGGGTTGTTTTGATAGGCAAATGGCGAGGTTGTGGGTGAATGAGTGAGTGAGGGAGGGGTGTGTGAGGTTGTATGAGGGGATGGGGGATGGGGGGGAGTGTGTGGACGAGGAGAATGTGTGAACGGATGAGGAAATGTGTGTGTATTGGTGGGAATTAATTGATGTTATTGGTTCACAGAAACATGCAGAGGGAAATGAAGTTGGACACTCATACAGACACCAACACACACAAACACTAACACACTAACACACACAGGCACTAACACACACATACAGACACCAACACACTCACACACTAACAGACGCACACACACACACACACGCACACACATACACACACACCAACACACACACACTAACACACACACAGATTCTCTCTCTCACACACACACCTACAAACATACGAATAAACAAACAAAATGAGCTTCGAGACACAGATCTCAGTTTAGGCTTACGATACGAGATACGAGCCATTTCCTGCTGATGACACACAGGTAATAGATACAGCTGCAATATTTCATACGAAGCAACTACCTGGGGCAAAAGATCGTCCTTTTCCCTCTCTAAAGCTATTTTGGGAGTCTGAAAAGGGAGCCTGGTTATCATAAAGGGCTGCAATTTAGCAATATTTGTATAGGGTATTTGAAGAGGCAGAGAGTGACTGTGAGGGAGAGAAGGGAGGGGGGAGGAGAGGGACGAAGAGGGGGAGAAGGAAAGAGAGGGGAGGAGGAAGGGAGAGGAGGAGATGGGAGAAAAGGGAGTGGGGGGGGATAAAATTTTATCTACAACCACTAACCGCAAAACACAAACACAAAACAACACCACACACAGACACGCAAAAACACAAACACACACACACACAATAACACAAACACACACACACACACACAAACAGACACAGACACACAGCCACAGCCACGCTGCAAGTTGAGAAACCCGATTCTGAACTAAGAACAAAAAATCCCTTTTTCCCCAAACTAAAAGGGCCTTTATTCGAGGGTTAATCTGAAATGCACATGAACTGCTCAACAAATTGCATGCCATGTCCTTCTCGCTGCGTCTTCTGCCGTTGCATGTGCACCTCCCTGTACGCATGTTTGCATTAACCCTTAACTCTTAATTGTCTGCTGGTTTGTGTTGGATTTACAAACATGCAGACGTTAGGGGTCAAAGGAACATTCAAGTATATGCGTGTCAGTGTTTGTTTGTTTGTACTGTTGATATAAGTAGATAGATAGGCAGACAGGTAATGGATGGGAGATAGATAGATAGGTAATAGAAGATTACATGTTGAATGGACATTATATAGGTATATATATATATATATATATATATATATATATATATATATATATATATATATAGATAGATAGATAGATAGATAGATAGATAGATAGATATAGATATCACAGCGTACACTACGCATTCACACACACACGCGCACCTACTCACCCATAAAATGCCTGAACTCCATTACTCTCTGCTCTCTGCTATCTCTCTCTCTCTCTCTCTTCTCTCTTCTCTCTCTCTCTCTCTCTCTCTCTCTTCCTCCCCGTTTATGCCTTTCTTCCCCTTCCCTCTCTTCCTCTCTCCTCTCTCTCTCTCTCTTTCCCTCTCTCTCTCTCTCTCTCTCCCTCCCTCTCTTTCTCTCTCTCTCTCTTCCTCTTTTGCCTTTCTTCCCCTTCCCCTTTCCTCTCTCCTCTCTTCCTCCCCTTTTCCCTTTCTTCCCCTTCCCTCTCTTCCCTCTCTCCCTCCCTCTCTCTCTCTCTTCCTCCCCCCTTTTTGCCTTTCTTCCCCCCTTTCCCCCTCTTTCCTCTCCGGCCTCCCTCTCTCTCTCTCTTCCTCCCCGTTTTCCTTTCTTCCCCCTTCTCTTCCTCTCTCCGGCCTCCTCTCTCTCTCTCTCTCTCTCTCTTCCTCCCCCGTTATGCCTTTCTTCCCCCTTTCCCCCCTCCTTCTCTCTCTCGGCCTCCTCTCTCTCTCTCTTCCTCCCCCCTTATGCCTTTCTTCCCCCCCTCTCTTCCCCCCTCCCGGCCTCCCTCTCTTTCTCTCTCTTCCTCCCCGTTTATGCCTTTCTTCCCCTTCCCTCTCTTCCCTCTCTCGGCCTCCCTCTCTCTCTCTCTTCCTCCCCGTTTATGCCTTTCTTCCCCTTCCCTCTCTCTTCTCTCTCTCGGCCTCCCTCTCTCTCTCTCTTCCTCCCCGTTTATGCCTTTCTTCCCCTTCCCTCTCTTCCCTCTCTCGGCCTCCCTCTCTCTCTCTCTCTCTCTCTCTTCCTCCCCGCTTATGCCTTTCTTCCCCTTCCCTCTCTCTTCTCTCTCTCGGCCTCCCTCTCTCTCTCTCTTCCTCCCCGCTTATGCCTTTCTTCCCCTTCCCTCTCTTCCCTCTCTCCTCTCTCTCTCTTCCTCCCCCTTTTTACCCTTTTCCCCCCCTTCCTCTCTTCCCTCTCTCGCTCCTCTCTCTCTCTCTTCCCCCGTTATGCCTTTCTCCCTTCCCTCTTTTCCCCCTCTCTCGGCCTCCTCTCTCTCTCTTCTCCCTCCCCCCCCCTTTATGCCTTTTTTCCCCCTTCCCTCCTCCCCCTCTCTCTCTCTCTCTCTTCCTCCCCGTTTATGCCTTTTTTCCCCCTTCCCCTCTCTTCCCTCCGGCCTCCTCTCTCTCTCTCTTCCCCCCCGTTTATGCCTTTTTTCCCCCTTCCCTCCCCTTCCCTCTCACGCCTCTCTCTCTCTCTCTCTTCCCCCCCGTTTATGCCTTTCTTCCCTTCCCCTTTCTTCCCTCTTTTGGGCCTCCCCTCTCTCTCTCTCTTCCCCCCCTTTTTATGCCTTTTTCCCCCTTCCCTCTCTTTCCTCTCTCGCCTCCCCTCTCTCTCCTCTTCCTCCCCCTTTTCCCCTTCTTCCCTTCCTCTCTTCCTCTCTCTTTCTCTCTTCCTCCCCGTTTATGCCTTTCTTCCCCTTCCCTCTCTTCCCCTTCCCTCTCTTCCCCTTCCCTCTCTTCCCCTTCCCTCTCTTCCCTCTCTCGCTTTCCATGATGAAGCCGACCTTTTGATATGCGTCTTTTGTCATGAAGGCTCTTCGCTTACTTAGAGGCCTCTTTGGTATCTCCAGCGAGGGGCTTCTCTCTCCTTCCGCTCTCTTTCGTTCTCTTTCCTCTCTCTCTCTCTCTTTCGTTCTCTTTCTCTTTCTCTCTTTCGTTCTCTTTCTCTCTCTTTCGTTCTCTTTCTCTCTCTCTCTTTCTTTCTCTCTTTCGTTCTCTTTCGTTCTCTCTCTCTCTCTCTCTCTCTCTCTCTCTCTCTCTCTCTCTCTCTCTCTCTCTCTCTCTCTCTCATCCTTTCCTCTCTTTCTCTTCCCGTTTTCCTTCTTATTTTCCTTTCTCCTCCTCCGCCTTCCCAACCCGTCTTCTTCCTCGTCTCCCTCCTTCTCCTTTTCCCCTCCTCCTTCTTCTGCTCCTCCCCCTTTCCCTACCACTTTTCCTCCTTTGCTCTCCCTGCCCCTTCTCCTGCTCCTCCGCCTTTGCCTACCCCTTCTCCTCCTTTCGTCTCCTACCCCTTTCCCTACCCCTTCTCCTCCTTTCCTCTCCCTACCCCTTCTCCTCCTTCGCCTGCTCCTCCCTTCCTCTCTTCCCCTTTCCCTACCCTTTCTCCTCCTCCTTCTCCTACTCCTCCTCCTTTCCCTACCCTTTCTCCTCCTCCTTCTCCTACTCCTCCCCCTTTCCCTACTCTTCTCCTCCTTTCCCTGCCCCTTCTCCTCCTTCTTGAACGGAATCCACCGGCCGTCCTGCTGACCTGTCTCAAGGCGGTGTGTTGTCTATAATCAGAGACCTTCTCCGAGCGATGGGTGTGTTGTATGTATGCTGCGCCGAGGAGTGCTGGCGCGATTGGTTATCGTACAATAAAGATGTAAGGCCCTCTTGAGTTCCCCATGAATAAAGATAACGTATCAAGGGCAGGATTCTACTCCATCACGTATTTGTAGATCTTATCTCGCCCGCAGGATAATAGGTACTGCCTCCTCTACTTACTCATCCATACAAATTTACATATAAAAATGCACCCGTGTCCGCCGGGCTGCACGATAAAACAAGGCGTAAATCTGTAAGGAATTTAGAAAATTCTAGTCACGGTAACATCTGGCGGGAACCACTAGTCATTGGAAATATAATAGAAAATATTTTTTCTTAAGTGCGTTGTTAAGAAAAGCCCTTTCCCCCCAAGGGAGCAGTAAGGTAGGGCGAATCATGAAATCATTAATTAGAGCCACACATGCCAGGAGAACGGTTATGGTGCGCCGTAACCATGGAAACTGTTATGGCAAGCAGTTACCATGGAAACGACTTTGGAGAACTGTTACCATTCAAACTGTTATGTGATACCGTAACCATGGAAGCCGTTTCCCCGCAGTCGCTAGTAACTCAAAGAAACTTTTATGAGACATAGCAACCTAGAATTCGGTTTGCGGCATCTGTTACCCTTTCCTTAAGATGGTTATTGAGCTCGACTGCTATAGACACTGTTCGGGGATCCACTTATAATAAAGACAGTGAGGAAGACGTCGGGGAGCGAGGGATTAGGGGGAGAAAGGAGGGAAGGGAGAAAGGGAGGGAGGAAGGAAGGAAGGGAAGGAGGCAATAGTTATTCTAGACACAGGTGCGGCGAATATCTACCTAGGAGGAAGGAGGGGGTCGAAAGAGGAAGAAAAAGAGAAAAAAAAGAAGCAAGAAAAAGCGAGAAGCGAAAGGGGGAGCAGGTAAAATGAGAAGACCCTCAAAAAAGGGGAAGGGAAAGACAGGTCGGGGAAAAAAAAAAAAATTCTTGTACTCGATACCCCACACCATCGAAATGTACTTATCGCCTGGAGTTAACACGGAAAGGTGAACACACACATACAAAGGTAACAAGAGAACGAGTGAGAGGAAAAGGGAAGAGGGGGAAGGGGGAGGAGGAGTAGGAGTAGGAAGCCCCTGCGTAGCGCGACGACCATGGAAGCTGTTATGAGCAGCAACGATCACACAGATGTTTATTGAAGGCAGAATAGCGTTGGGGGGCGTCCATGAGACAAAAAAAAAAAAGAAAAAAAAAAAAAAAAACGTTATAGCGACGCCCTGGACATTAAAACTGTTACCCGGTGCAATGACCATGGAAGCTGTTACGCTCCGCCTTAATAATGGCCGCAGTTAGGCTGTTCGGTGATTTAGACCTAAGCAGTTCTTAAACAAAGTACTGACGATGGAGGATGGGAAGAGGAGAAAGGGGAGGAAGGAAGCGAGGAGAGGAAACAGAGGAGGAAGAGGAAGAGGAACACATAGAGGAAAAAAAGGAAGGGAAAAAGTGACAGAGGAAATCAGTCCACCCACCACCTACTTAACCTCCTCCTCCTGCCCCTCCACCCCCTCCTCCCCCTCCCCCGCGTCCACTCCCCTGACGTCATATATCACCTACTAATCATGGGGAGGGAGGGGAAGGGGAGGGGGAGGGGGGGTCATAGGTGAATATAGAGGTATAGGGAGGGGGGAAGGGAAGGGGAGGGAGGGGGTTCGCGTGGGACTAGTCAGACCAGTTGGACCATATGGAAAAGAGCAAAGACAGGGCGGGGAAAGGTAAATGAAGGGATGTGGAGAGAGAGTGAGAAAGAGAAAGAGATGGGGGGGGGGGAGAGAGAGAAAGAGAGATGGGGTTGGGAGAGAGAGGGGGGGAAGGGGGGAAGAGAAAGAGAGACAAGGAGAGAAAGATGGAGAGAGAGAGGGGGGGGGAGGGGGGAAGAGAAAGAGAGACAAGGACAAATGCAATAAAGGTAATCATAATTTATATTTATGGAAAAAAACAATCTTGAAGGTCGGAAAAAAGGTTGAAGGGATAGATAAAGGAGGAGAGGGGGGATGGAAAGACACAGTGAAGGAGTAGGAGGAGGGGGATAGAGAAACAAAGGAGGAAGAGGAGGAGGCGGTGATGGAGAGAGACAGTAGAAGAGGAGAAGAGGGGGAAAGAGAAACAAAGGAGGAGGAAGAGGAGGAGGCCGGGATGGGGAGAGACAGCGGAGGAGGAGGAGGCGGGGATGGAGAGAGACAGCGGAGGAGGAGGAGGAGGAGAGGGATAGAGAGACAGACGAGGAGGGCAGAAATGATCATGGAAATGGTTATGGGAGTCAGTTGCCATAGCAGCAGCAACACCATTACCTAGGGAGATAGGAGAGAGAGTGAGAGCGAGAGAGAGAGGGAGAGGGAGGGAGATAAAAAGAGTAAGAGAAAGGGGGGGGGGGGGAGAGAGAGAAATAAAAGAGAGAGAAAGAGAGGAGGGTGGTATTGAAGTGAAAAAGGGAAAGAAAAAGATAGTGAGCATGAGACATATAAAAACAAGTCTAAAACAGAAAAAGGGTAGTCACACACACACATTCACATACACACACACAAACACATACACACACACGCACACACAAAGACACAGATGGACACGCACACATACACACATATGCACGACGCACACACAGACACACAGATACACACACATACACACGAACACACACACAAACGTACACAAACACCCCCCCCCCTCAAAAAAAAAAAAAAAAAAAAAAAGAAGCAACCTCATGGAGCCTGAAACGAACGAGTCGAGAGAGAACACGTAACACATCCTTGCCAAGAGCGCGACACATTCAAGCAAATCTAAGCTTTATCGCCTCCTGGTTTATGGATCTGATTATGAGCCACCGCTTTAGTGCGCGGAGGATGTCGGAAAGACCATTAGCAAGGTGATTAAAAGCTCTAATTACAACCGATACGTCATAAAGTTGATTCGTTTTGGATCGGATTAATTGCCGTTGCATAACATTGAAAGAAATTACGTGGCAGATTACGAAGAAGTTGATGATGTGGCTAATTGCTTGATGATATTGATATGATAATCATCACGGGCATCCTAATGACGATGATGCTGATGATTATGCGTATCATTATCACCATAACCAATAAAGAAATATTATTGTTATCAGCATCACATTGTTATTGTAAACATTATTAGTGTCTTCATTATCAGTTACATGATTATTGTCATTATCTAAACCTTATAGATTACTCATATTACCTTTCATTATTATTATTCAGAATGATGATAGTGATAATGATAACGGTAATGGCAACAACAGAAATCCCAGCAATAATAATACTAATGATGATGATAGTAGTGATAATGATAATGCCGATGACGATAGTAATAATAATGATGATAGTGATAATAAAATTTATTATTATTATAATGATAATAATGATGATGATGATAATAATAGTAATGATGATAATGATAATGATCCTTGTAATGATAATAATAACAACGAAAATGATAATAATGATAATAACAATAATAATAATACAACAATAATAATGATGATAACAGTAATAATAACATGATAATAACAACAATAATAATGACGATTATAACAATAACAAAAACAAAGACAAAAATAAGAAAAACAATAACCCAAAAATGAATGAAATTTATGGAACACTTGTTATTGGAAATTACATAGATAAGAACAACTGTATTCTAATAATTACTGAGGCGGTATCACGAAAAAATATAAACTCGTTTATAGTTACGAAAAAAAAAACAATTATAAAAGAAGATAAAACTCGAATTCAAGTAAAGATAATTTTGAAGATGATGATAACGATATGTCTATACTTCGGGAAATAAATAATTCAATTGCTTGCAGTGGAAACAAAAGCAATGTTGATATTGGTGAAAACATTAAGAAAAATTATATTTCA
>NW_027213634.1:0-5000 GCF_042767895.1 Penaeus vannamei | reverse complement strand
TTACCCTCATTACAGATATCTTTGTTGTAACACCATCTACAATTACCATTTGAATCATATAATTGTCTTTCATATTTCTGTTATTTTGTAATTCACCTCAACATGCGTTATATTTATTATCATCCTTATTAGCAGTTACTACTCTATATATCTTCCTGGAATCGTTATTGCTATTATTACATTTATTCTCATTACTGTCCATTTTATAAACAAAACACTGCTATTATCTCTGTGTTCATGAATATTTTTGTTTTTAAATGATATTGCTATCAGCATTACTGTAGCATTACCATTGTTATTGACGGTATCATAATGTTTAAGAAACACCGGTGTTGATAATGATGATAATAACTATCGTCTCATGTTTCAGTAAATTTGTGTTTTTTTATGCTGTTGTGGCGTTCTATTGACACTAACGATAACATAAACGTTGATTAATCAGTTAGCCAGTTAATCAAGTATTGCATTTATAAGAATAATAACAACAATGATACTTCTACTTCTACTACTGCTAATAATAATAATGATAATAATGGTGTTAATAACAAAGATGGCAATGATAACAATTATAATCATGCTAAGGATAATAATGATAAAGATTATAATAATGTTCATGATTATAATGTTAATGATTATAGTAATGGTAATGATGATAATGATAACAATAATAATAGTAATAACAATAACAACAACAACAACAATAATATTAATAATAACAATAATAATAATAACAATGATAATGATAATAATAAGTGATAATAATAATGATAATAATGATGATAATAATAACAATGATAATAATGATAACTATAATGATAGTATCAATTGCGATTACTATTAGTATTATTATCCACATTATTATTTTTCTCATTATTAAATTTTACTATTGATAGTAGTAGTAGTAGTAGTATTTCTATTATTATTATTGTTATTATTATTATTATTATAATTATTATTATTATTATTATTATTATTATTATTATCATTATTATTATCATTATCATTATCATTATCATTATCATTATCATTGTTATTATTATTATTATTATCATTATCGTTATTATTATCATTATTACTATCATTATTACTATTATCATTATTATCATTATTATCATCATTGAATCAACAATATTATTGAAGTAACGATAATGGCAAGAGCAATGGCATTAGCAATAATACTAATTGTGATAATGATGATGGGGATGATAACAACCATAATAACAATAATAACCTTGATAATGGGAATATATTTTTCCGCAATATCATTATTGACACAATCCATTTTGACACAAAAATATAGTTATCAAAAGAGTATTTATTCAACATTTTCACCGTTATTTTTTTTTTTTTTTTTACTTTTATCTTCATGGCCTCATCCCATTTCCATTAATAAAACTAATATAGGTTTCCATCACAGTTAACACCATTTCCATTTTTCTTCATCACCATTTTTCACGCAACTGTAATCATTAGACTCGCAATCAACGTAATAAACTGCCTCCCTACTTTGCTACGATTCATTATCATTCGAAGCCTTATGATAAGTGCTAGTCGAAAGCAAGGGTCTTATAGGATCGAATCCCTCTTAGTATAAACACGATTCGAATTGGCTGAGAGATGACCATTCTCATAAGAAAAGGTCGTGGACTTCTGGTTAGAGGAGGGGCGTGGGTGGCGGAGCTGGCGTAGGCGGGGAGGGAGGAGGGAAGAGGGAGGGAAGTGGGAGGAAGGAGGAAGGAGGGAGAGAGGGTAGGTGGGAGGAAGAAGGGAGGAGGGGAGAGAGGGTTAGTCGGATGAAGGAGGAGGGAGGGAAGTGTGAGGAAGGAGGGAGGAGGGAGAGAGGGTTAATGGGAGGAAGGAGGGAGGAGGGAAGTGGGAGGAAGGAGGGAGGAGGGAGAGAGGGTTAGTGGGAGGAAGGAGGGAGGAGGGGGAGAGGGAAAGTGGCAAGAAGGAGAGAGGAAGGTGAGAGGAAGGAAGGAAGGAAAAAGGAGGAAACAAGAGAAGGAATAAGGGAAGATGGGACGAAGGAAGAAGGGAGAGAGGGAGTTAGCGATGGAAGAAGTGGCGGGGAGGAGGAGTGGGAGGGACAGCGACGAAGAGCAGGGGCTAAGCGAGAGGAGAGGAGGGGGTTGGGGAGAGGCATCTAGGAAGGGCGAAGTGAGAAGGGGGTGGGGAGGTGTGGCACGAGGTCGAGAGAATGGGGGGGAGGGGGAGGGGGGTCTGTATCGATTTGGCACAATAAATTTGCTAGTGCCATAACGGGTGAACTCCCGGCCAGAGGGTTATTCGGGCTGGCTGGATAACTATAACATTGGCACTCGCAGGCACTCTATAGTTTATCGGAATGGTGTTCTATTTCAGTAGGTATTGAAGTTAGCTCGATTAAACGGAGAGCGCTCCGACTATATTAGTAATAATCCTAATGAGGTTTATTGTTGTCCATTTCGAGTCGATTGTGATAATTGTTGTACATCTTCCACCCTCTGGTTCCGAGCAGGCTCACGTCTATGTCTTAAAGTGTTGTACAATTAAAGCCGGCTACGGAATATCTTATAATGTACACCGTCATTATCCGAATTTAGTGAAGCATCAATGCAATAATCGTAGCTAGGGAGTAGAGGGGAAAATAGGCAAACGATGCGAGATAGAAAATGCTTTTAGCAAATGCAACGAAAGAGGGAGAGAAAAAATAAAAGGATGAAAATCATGGACCAAGCTGACGTTATCATCAATGCCACGTACACAGACTTTCCATGCTCCAAGTGTGTTATGGTAAGCAGTACATGCAGGCATACGCGACAGTAGATATCCAGGGTGTACACCAGCATATACCAGGGCGTGTGACGTGTAATTTGGTACTATTACCTTCTGTCGCAGTGGTATTTGTTTGTGCGTTAGGTTGGTTCCCCCTGCTCTGTTTATATAGAAATGGGTCTTGTTGACAGATATGGCGGATCTTTACACTATAAGATTGATATTTAATACCATCAACAGGCGTGATTTCGGATGGGGTTTAAAGGGTGACACACTAGCGCCGCCTATGGTGTGTCTCCCGCAATTGTTTTTTATTTACGTGGGATTTTGTGGCACTTGGAACGAGGTAAGAAAAGAGCAGAGCGTCGCCATCCCACCGTACCATCAATATTCCGAATTGCGCCCTTATGGGTTTCAAACACACTTCCCCCGGCTAATGTTTAGACAAAAAAAAGAAAGGGGGAAGAAGAAACAAAATCTAAGAACTAACCCGAAACATCACCATTTCCATAGCCGGCTATATTGCTCGCCGACAAGAGAAAATTAGAACCCCAATATAGGTCCGGCGGGGATATTTGTTGTCCTGCATAGTTTTTAATATCATCAGACTCATACGTTCCGCCGGCCCGGATGGCATTCAAAGGCTTTTAATATCCTCTATCCTTTAGCATCGGTGCCTCCCCCCCTCCCCTCTCGCCCCCCACTCCCCTCTCCCCTCTCGCCCCTCCCCCCCTCCCGAGCGCCCCCCGCCCCCTCCTCCTCCCCCGCTCTTCCGGCACGCTTCGAGACGCGCTCTTGGGGGTTCGAAGTAACGCGGTCGGACCTTACTTGTTAGGCAAAAGTCGTTACTGTCCTGACCCCTGGATTTATACAAGGATGGAACGTGTCTGGGAACAGTGCCTGGGTGCTGGTAGTCGCCCAGTATTACCACCCGGGATGGCCATCTCTGCACCCCTAAGGGAGTTTTGAACACGTTTAGAAAGCCTTTGTTTCCAGACGCCTTCACGCTGATTTTCTTGTTATTATTTTCTCTCTCTCCCCCCGTTTTGTTTCTTTTCTTTTTTTACCCTAGTCCCCTTTTTTTCTTCTTTTACAACAGCGTTATTGCTCCCTCCCGCGTGGCTTTTAGTGCACTGATTCTACAACGAAGAGCACAGTTTTCTACGGGCGTTCTGCATGCGTTCAAAAACCGGAAAAGAGGATTCTTGAGAGACTTTTCATACCCCCCTCCCCCCCATACCCCCCTACACCACTACCCCCTCCCTACACCCCCGTTCCCTACTACCCCCCCTCCCCCCTTTCCCTTCCTCCCCAAGCCTTCCCCCTCCCCAACCCCCCTCCTTCCTCCAAGAGGATTCTTGAGAGTCTCTTCATACCCCCCTCCCCCCATCTCCCCCCTACACCACTACTCCATCCCTACACCCCCGTTCCTTCTACCCCCTCCCTCCGCCCTCCATCTCCCCCCCCCTCTCCCTACACCCCCATTCCTTCTACCCCCCCCCCCCCCCCTTTCCCTCCATCTCCCACCTCCACCCCCACTCCCTCCACCCCCATTCCTTCTATCCCCCCCTCCTCCTTTCCCCTCCAATCCCAAGCCCCCCCATCCCCCATCCCCCATCCTCTCCCTTAAAAAAAATAAGAAAAAATAAAAAAGAAAAAAAGAATATTCATTGGAAAGAAGCAATCTTAGATGGCCACGTTTACGTTTGGATGTGGGAATTAAATTCATGGAGAAGATCGGCTTGGGAAGGGAATTGGAATAATTTCTCCGGAACAGAACGGGAGATGTTGGAAGTAAGTATCACGAGAAGAAAAGAAAAGAAAACGAAAATAGAATAGAGCTTTTTGGGGGGTCTGTGTGTGCGTATGTGCGTGTGAGAGTGAGGTTTATACGTACATACATGCATATATATACCTTCGAATTTACACACACGCACATGCAAACGCATACACACTCACGAAAACAAACACAAGTACACATATGCGGGTATGTAAATATATATATATATATATATATATATATATATATATATATATATATATATATATATATATATATATATATATATATATATATACATACATACATACATACAAACATACATACATATATATATATATATATATATATATATATATATATATATATTATATATATATACATACCTATATATATATATATATATATATATATATATATATATATATATATATATATATATATATATATATATATATATATATAT
>NW_027213633.1:10000-12500 GCF_042767895.1 Penaeus vannamei | reverse complement strand
CACACTCCCCCCATCCCCCCTTAACACAGCCCCCACCCCATCCCTCCCCCCTCCTCTTTTACTTACTCCTAGAGAAGAGAGTGGCTCATCCCCATCTCTCCCCCACCCCTTAGCCCACTCCATCCCCTCCCCCTCCCCTTTACACACTCCCCCTCTCCATCCCCCCTTAACACAGCTCCCACCCCCATCCTCCCCCCTTAAACCACTCCCCCATCCTCCTCTACTTATACCCCCTTCCCCCCCTCCTTTACCCATCCGCCCACCCAATCCCTCCTCTTCCCCTTATACCCACTCCCCACCTTACCCCTCCTCTTCCTCCTATACCCACCCCCCACCCCAACCCTCCTTCTTCCCCTCTAATAGCCCCCCCACCCCACCCCAACCCTCCTCTTCCTCTTATACCCAACCCCCCACTCCCAACCCTCCTCTCTTCCCCTAATACCCACCCCCCACCCCATCCCTCTACCCATCCCCCTTATCCCCTACCGTACCCTCTCTCTCTCTCTCAAGCATTAGCATACATTCAAGGCATAAAGGCATACAGACCCTTTCCCCGCGGTGAAATGGTGGCAGCGGTGGGCGAGCGGGTTTGTGTTTCTTGTTGGTGATAAACTGTGAAGCACTGAAGCCTCGTTTCTCTCGTTGTGGTGCTCGAAGCTTCGTGAATAGGTGGAGGTGTTTGCTTGTGACTGTCTGTGCTTGTGATTTTTTTTTCTGTGTATGTTTTGTTTTTGTTTTTTGTTTTATTGTCATTTTGATATTTTTCTTTTCTTGGGCTTCATTTCATCTCTCTCCTTCCCTCCTTCCCTCTCTTTCTTTCTCTCCTTCCTTCTTCCTCTCTTCCTGTCTCATGAAGTCGAAAATACCAGTGAAAGAAACAAATCTTCCGTGGACAGAAAGTAACAACAGGTATGTAACAATCATTTTTTTTTTATATACGATATTAAACTTTTTTTTTTTATTCCGATAAGCCAGTCACTATGGACGGTCTTCTTAAAAGGTTGCAGAATTTTCTTGGGTAAATCTAGGGACAAACACAATATAATTAACAATGGAACAGATCTAACCTGCATTGCAATTAGAATATTGCACATTTGATATGATCTGTGTTGTCATTTTGTTAGCTTCTGAGGCGATCAGGGTTATTTGCATGTTTTAGAAAAGTATTGCAGGTAAACTGGGGAATACCGGTGTTACTAATTCTGTTCTAATTCTTTAGTTTAGAATAAGAACGAGTTATATTGTTTTTTTGTTTTTTTTTTTTTCATCATTTTTGATGTGTAACTCGCTAAAAAGTCTTCAGTTGTAGTCTAAGGTAAGGTATAGTAGCGATCTTTTTTATGAGGATTATACAAGTATTCTAATATATATTATATATGCTTATTTACTTTGCCTTGTTCATGTTTATCCATCACAGCACTTATCGCTTGCAACATTGTTGTGTGTGTCTCATGAGGATAGTTTAAAGATATAACTTACGGGTTTGAGACAACTCCAAACTTACTTTGCACTTGAAGCGACTCCTAGACAAATATTCTGTCAGAGAGGGTTCGTTGGCAAAATTGCTGTCATTTTTTTCCTTTTTTGTCATTGGGAAATCTCTCGTCAGTGTATGACCTTTCATAAATACCACCCCAGGATTTTTTTTTTCATTTTGTAATTTACATCAATACGTTTATCGTTTGAGATTTTGTTCTCTTTCAAAGTGTACCTGAACTGGGTTTAAATGTGCCGTATCTTGTGGACGTGTTGCCAGATGCGTGGGTCGTTGATTATGACCCCTACATGCATTCTCCTTTATGAGAAATCTCCGTTAGTATAATTTGGATTCATTGCATTATTTCCCCTGCTGTTTGTACCCTGCCATATTGCAGCTTGCATGGCTATTGTTCTATATCTATGAGTGAATGTACCCAAAGTGTGGCTTGAGTGACGTGCCTCGATGGTGTTCCTCTAGATGGAGAAGGCACAGATTGTTACACTTATAGTCCACATTAATGAAACTTTTATTTCTTCCTCTTTTAATTTCAATAAAACATAAACGTACCCAAGTTTATGTAAACTTAATTCGACACCAACAATACGCACATTTAACGAATAAACATTGCTGCTCAAACTTGACTGGAGAACTTAGCTAACGCATGCAATACGGTTAAACATTTCGTCGAATGGAGGGGTAAAAACGGCTTTAGAAACGTCCCTTCACAACAAGGCTCATACAGGCAACAGGATCCAAGCGGTTATGATCCTTACTCCATCTAGCTGATCCAATAACACTCAACTGCACTGGCCGGACGGGTGGAGGGAGGGTACGGAGGGAGGGAGGGGACAGAGGGAGGGAGGGAGGGAAGGGAGGGGACGGAGGGAGGGAGAGAGGGAAGGAAGGGAAGGAAGGGAGGGGAGCAAAGAGGACAAGGGAAGGAGGGGAGGAGGGTAGGGAGTGCGTCAACGGGATTAAAGGGAGGGAGGGAAAAAAATGGGGGAAAGGGGGTAAGGGAGG
>NW_027213633.1:2500-5000 GCF_042767895.1 Penaeus vannamei | reverse complement strand
TGGAGGAAGGGAGGGTATAGGTAGGGGTGGAGGCAAGGGGATAAGGAGGGAAAGGAGAATGGAGGGAAAGGAATAGGGAAGGAAGAGAGAGTGGAGGTACGGAGGAGGGGAGGGAGGACATAGTGGTGGAATATGTAAAGGAATGGAGGGAAGTGGCTGTGAGAGGAGGGAGGAAAAGAGGGGGTATGGAGGTAGGACGAGGAGGAGGATGGAAAAGGAAATAGAGGATGTGGGGAAGTGGCCGGAGGGGGGGGCGTTATCCATGGTCGTGGGGAGACGGTGTAAATGGGGGAAATTGGGAGGGAGTGGGGAGGTGGGGAGGAGGAGGAAGTATGGTTTTGGGACGGGGGGGAGGGGGTATTGGGGAGGGGGGTGAAGTTGGCAGACGAAGGCAGTGACGACTGAGCATTTCTCTCTCTCTCTCTCTCTCTCTCTCTCTCCCTCTCTCTCTCTCTCTCTCTCTCTGTCTCTCTCTCTCTCTCTCTCTCTCTCTCTCTCTCTCTCTTTCTCTTTCTTTCTCTTCCTGTTTTTTTTCTGTTTGTTTAGTTGTTTTTTAGATTTGTTGTTTCTGAAACCCAATCAGTACTGCCCTTTTCACGTATTCTATCAGATAGAAATAATTCGTTACTATTTTGTAGTAAAATTATTATGTGATCCTAAACCACGTCTGGAAACATGAAAAAAATAGATACCTATCGTTATAAAACCTTAAAAACCACGTAGGAAAACTAACAGACAAAATAACGCACCTAAAATCCAATCTAAATATCGAAAAAGACAGACGAACAAATAAAAAACACGCACAAAAAAAAAGAAAAAAAAAGATAAGCAAAATGTTAGTGTACAGAGAAAGAGAGTGAAAATATCAACTGCCTTTCCGAAACATATGTTATGCATGCATGATTCATGAGAGCTCCCGTTCCCTTGGCGCGCTAAGCATGAAAGGATGGGGAAGGAGGGGGCGTGGGGGGAATAGGAGGGTGTGGGGGAGAGGAGGGAGGGGCGTGGAGGGAAGGAGGAGCAAGGGGGGACCAAGAGGGGTGGGGGGTTGAGGGGTGGTGCAAGGGAGGAAGAGGAGGGAAGGGGAAAGAGGGTAAGGGGGAAAGGGGGGAAGGCGAGAGGGGAAAGAGCAGGGGGTAGAGGAGGAATTGAAGAGGAGGGGAAGGTAGGAGGATGAAGGGAAGGGGAGGGTAGGTAGGGGGGAAGAGGAGGAGTAGGTAGGGGGAGGGAGTGAAGAGCAGGGATGGGTAGGGGGAAGGAGGGAAGACGAGAGGTGATGCTAGGGGAGGGGGGGAGGTGGTAGGGGGGAGGGGGTTAAGCCTAAAGCCGAAGGACGCTTTGCAGAACATCGACGCCCGTGCAACTCAGCGAAGCCCCTTGCACTTGCCGGCTGTGGGCGGGCGTCGGAGCACGGCAAGGCGCCCACGAAGTAATCCTCGTTCTCTGAGGCTCCCACAACCTGCGAGAAATCCAGGGTTTGGCTTCTGTGAGCCGCCCACTAATTAGTTCGAGTTCGGCAAGACGCCCGCGAACTAATCTGGATTCTATGAGCCGCCCACGATTTGGTGCAAGTTCTCAGAGCTTCCTACGAATTAGTCCGTGTTCTATGAGCCGCTCGAGAATTAGTTTGAGTAGGCAGAACCACCCGCGAATTAGATCGACTTTTCAGAGCCGCCCACGAAGTAGTCTGACTTTGGTGAGACGCCCAGGAGTTCAGCTGAGTTCTCAAAGCCGCCCACGAATTAGCCGTAGGTCGATGAGCTACCAACAAGCCGCCCACGAATTAGTTTAAAGTCTACGATCCGCCCACGAATTAGTCCAAAGTCTACGAGCCGCCCACGTATTCGTCTGATATCTCAAAACCGCCCACGAACTAGTCCGATTTTTCAAAACCACCCACGAATTAGCCTACAAACCACCCACGAACCAACGAACCAGACCTCTCCCTTTCTCCCAAATTGTCCCAAGACGACGACTCAAACACGCCCGCAGACTAATCCTCAAAGGGGCGTCGCGGGCGTGATAGACTCGAAGGTCCACCTAAGCGGGTCTCGTCTGTCCACCCCTCCGCGCGGATATGTCGGTGGGTTTGGATTGGAGGATATGCGGGATTTGGTCTGAGTGGGAGGATTAGGGGCGTGGAGGACGAGGGACGAGGAATGGCTTCGGAGATAGATTGGGGAGAGGGAGGGAGGGAGAGGGGAGGGGGGGGAGGGAGAGGGAGGGATGGAGGAAAGGAGGGAGGGAGGGTGGGAGGGGGTGGGGGGGAAGGAGGGAGAGAGAGGGATAGAGGAATAGATAGATAGATAGATAGATAGAGAGTGAGAGAGAGAAAGGGAGAGAGAAATTAGTAAATTAATGAATAATTAATCAATTAATCAATAAACAAATGAATAACGAATAGATAGTCACAGCAAATAGATAATAATAAACAAATAAACGAATAGATAAATACATAAATGCGCATATAAAAAAGTAAATACATACATACAATGATAAA
>NW_027213632.1:30000-31507 GCF_042767895.1 Penaeus vannamei | reverse complement strand
AAATTCATGTGCGGATACATGGGTATGTATGCTGCTGTTGTCTACGTAAGGCTATAAGGTTCCATATAGCTTTGTGATAGAGTACATTATATATGGGTATGTTCCGTGCTTATACATGAGGGTATACATGGGTTTAAAGGCGTAAATATGCAAATTTGTACATATGGTGTATATATTCATGCATGAATGTGTACATTTACATGTGTATATAAGCATGTATATATGTGTATGTGTATATAGGTATGTATAATGTGCGTGTTTATGTGTATGCGTGGATGAATGAATAGGTAGACATATGTAGGTATTTATATGTGTATACGTAAAGGTATACGTATATAGGTGTGTGCAGGATGTAGGAAGGTGGATAAATAATTAAGTATATGTATGTATGTAAGTACGTATGTATGTACGTAGAGGTAGTTATATGTAAAGCAAGTACAGATATATACACATATGTAAAAGGGGGGGGGGGAGCACTAGTGTATGCTGCAAATGTATGTGCTCATATACGGATGCATGAGCACATGCAGGGATAGATACATGCGTATGTATAATGATAGGTAGGTTTGCGAGGTATGCAAAAAGGGGTGTTTACATATACACGGGTGAATATACACTCATGTATACTCACTCACTTATCAATAACATATAACAAGCGCATAAACGGACAGGCGATGTGAACATATGACTAGGTCAGACTATGATGGACATGTATGTAGTTATTTATAACGTAAGAATAAGTATCCATATCCATAAGCATAGATACAAGAATAAATGTGTATGCTTGCATATGCATATGCGTGGGAATGAGCATATGCGTAGTACTTAGAGCATGTGCGGGAATGAATATGTCTGCATCAGGTGCATATACGCACAAATGAAGTTAATAAATAAAATAAAATCAAACATATATGCACTTCTGATAATTAAGCCCAGATCACGGGAGTAGTGAGCAGGCCGTGCATTGCCGCTCCTAAGTCCACTCCAGGTAGGACCAAACCTGCTGGGGGGACTTATCAATGGCATTCCGGCTAAATTACTCCCCTCCCACCAAGATACACCTAAGCCAGTAGGTGGGAGGTAAATCGGATGTCCACCTCCCAAGCATGAGACAAAATATTCAGGAACGGCCCCCATTCCCCGGAGGCGAAGGAGCCCCTGGTTACGGCGGCGATCAGGATCGCTCCGGAGCAGGGGGTGCTAAAAATATCCGGGTAAAGACAGGCCGCCCCACGTTGATGAACCTTTGCACATACAATATAAGGACCATGAGAACTGAATCCGACTTACTAGCTTTACTAGAGGAACTCTCTTCCATTAAATGGGATGTAGTAGGACTCTGCGAAGTTAGAAGACTAGGTGAAGAGCAGAAGTTATTAAATGAGGGACACGTGCTCTATTGGAGAGGAAAACCTCTGGGTAGCAAACAGGAATTAGGGGTAGGATTCTTAATACACAAACAGCGAAAGAGTGGCTTCTGTAACAATAAAACTAAACACTAGGTACA
>NW_027213632.1:15000-20000 GCF_042767895.1 Penaeus vannamei | reverse complement strand
TTCCAGAACGTTGGGAACCAGAGTTCTTTTGCTACATATCTTCAGCCAGCGGCTGGGATGAGCGTCGCGGTATTCTGGTTCCTTTTCCTTTTATTTTCCCCGTCACTGCAATATTTTCTAATTCTTACTTTCTGATTGTTTCAAAGTTTAATTTTGTTCCTGCCTCACTAGAACTTCCTCATTTGACCTGTGGTGTGTCCAAGATATCTGGAGTATTCTATAAAACCATATTTCAAATGATTGTAATCTCTTTTCCACATTGTCCAATATTCTTTCCTGTTAGTAAGGGTAGAAAATATACAGCAATTTAATGCTCTTTTTCATTGATAACCGACTGTTTTTCATTATCTTTTCGATTTTCTCGAAAATATATTTTTTGACATTCTGATCCTCTTTATTTCGCTGTCACTTTTGTCTGATGCAATTCAACTTCCAGGGTAGCTGAATCTCTCAACCTTCTTTATTATTGATTCTCCAACTATTAATTGATAATATGACATAATTGCTTTAATTATTATTATTGTTCTTTTTACAACCATTCAGTCTTTTTGCAATTTATTGATAACCCTCCCCACTCTTTCTTACTCTTTATCACTACCTTATCCAGAATTTATTGTAGCAGATGGTTCATATTATAAACTATCAGCAGTTCTTTAAAATCTTTGATTTCCTTCAAAGATTTTTCAACATCTAAATTAAAAAGGTCAGGCGACAGAACGCATCCTTGATGTACACCTCTCTTTATTTTTGTGAATTGCTAAATCTATGTACTTATGCTGAAATTTGCCATAACGGAATTTATTTCTTATCCGCGATAAGCCGTAGGAGGTGGGGGAGGGGGAGACTATTCTCGTATACTCAAAGGCGCAGTACGTTTTGCTCCGCGGTCTACCTTTTATCTGACCATTCTGGTAAAAGGTCTGACACGTTTTTCCTGTTTTGTCAAGGTTTTCTACATAGGATATCGGGCAGTTTTGGAACACGTTTGTGGCCACGGTTTTAAAAGAAGTCCTGCAAACTAATAAAAATCACTCTTTTTAAAAGCTGGAGATGACCCAGGGAGCCCAATTAGCAGGCGCTTTCTCGAGTTCCAGCTCTGGGTCCGGGTCAGCAGTTGCATTTGGCAGCAGTAGATCATCAGGCTGACCCGGGCCCTGCTCCGCTACTGATAGTGGTGGGGATGCAACCTAGAGGACCCTCTTGCGTTTTGATCTTGTCGGTTACATAGTTCATGACAGACTGTTACCTTTGGCGGGCCTGGCTTTTTATAGCTCTCCAAGACCTTGTGCGCTGGGTCAGACCATTGTAGAACGCAAAGCACTGTGACCGTTAACCGTCACACGCCGGAAACCCGCCTGGACTAAACATAATTAAACAGCTAACATGCACCCTAGTTTGCCATTAGAACCGCTACATTTCTTAGCAAAACTTGACAAAGCGCGCACGAAACACTCCGGACCGACAAGGGTTATTACGTACTGTTTCATTTTGTTGCATTCATTCCGCTTTACTACAGACTACTAAGTTCTCCATTTGCACAGTAGAGTTACGTATTTTTGTTACACGAAAGCGCCCGAATTCATTGGATTCGTGTATGCCAATGGCTGATGGTCGTGTTGCCCACTTAGGGTGCTCACTTTTATGTTAATGCCATAGCTGACGCCCTTTTAGCAAGCCTTCGCACAATTTCTAAACGCTCCACCTCCAGGATATACAGTAAGTTTTGGGTCCGATAGGAGCTCGTTTGCCTGCACTCAAACCCCTCTTTCAGTCTGGGAACCTCTAGCCCTGATGCACAGCGGAGTCGAGTCGCCACAGAGGGCTGTTGGCGGGTAACATTGACTGTGGAGAGGTGTAAGTGTGGGCTGGGGAGGACTCCTGATTCTGTGATTTTCGTGCATTTTGTGATATAGTGAATTACGATTTTACCAGTCATATTCTTCATCTACTCTGTGATTGTCGCACCTGTACTATTAATAGTAAGTAAGTATTAAAAGCCGTGCAAACAAACAGTTTTGTCTCTCGACTCCTGTACGAGGTAGTAAAAGGCCGGCTTTTCCCCATGCCCACATCTTGTCTACGGTCCGAGAATTATTCGTCAGCTCCTGTAGTAGGGTGAGTGTCAGTATCGCTATACTTTAATTACGCTACAGCACAGGGACTACCTTGGATTTTTTTTTTTTTTTTTTTTTTTTTTTTTTTGGAAATTTAAAAAGGCTGAACCAACATCCACGGCATGTCATATTTGCCATTCCCATTCTCCGGCGCTGTATCACGTTGTTTCACGTCCATCCCATTTTGTCCAAGGTGGCATGAAACGTGCTTGCCGTGACTGTCGGGAATACAGTGTAAATCAGTGTAATACAACTTTCTAAATTTTGGAGCATATCTAATATTTGCCGGTGTTTCACCTTGGTAAGTGCTTTGGTATAACCAATCAAACATAGATCGATATCCTTCTGCATTTCAATGGATCGCTCACATATTCTTCAGGAAAAAAATGTATTTCTTGTTCAGGTATTTTTCATGAATCCACATGGTTCTTTTGAGTATTCTCAAAATTATTTTGATGACGTGTCTAATGAGGTTTATCGATACATGAAGTTCACATTCTATAACACCTTTTTTTTTTGGGGGGGGGGGGTAAAGCTTAAAGAAAAAAACAACTAAAATCTTTGGTATGTTTCCAGTGTCATAAATTTTATATATCAATTCTATCATTGTATCAGTTCCAATGTCTTCAAGTACTTCAATCATTTCCACCACTATATTGGCCTGGTAACTTTTTTTTTTTTTATTATTATTATTTTTTTACGCTTGCATTAACTCCTATTTTTAGGGTTCTAGGACAGTCTACATTCGATCTAATGACTGGTCTCACCCCTTTCATCGTGAAACAGTTCATTATATTCTGACCTTCATTCCAAGATTTCATCTTTCTCCATTATAAAAATGCCATCTGACTTTATGCATTCATTTGATATGCACGTTTACAACCAGAAATGGATTTTCCTTTCTTTTGCATCAAAGCTGTGTTCATTCTTTCAAGGTGTTCAATTTCTTCACATTCCTCATTTATCATACTGTGTGATGTACTGGCGCTGCGGTTAGCGTGTTCGTCTGGCAATCTTGCTGACGCGTTCATTCCCGCGGGGAGATTTTGAAGCAAAATAAAACAGACAGTATGTCACAGCAAAGGATATCCATTGTAATAAATAGAATTTAAACTAAATCTTTTTCCGGCCTGCTTACATCTAGTGTTTATTTCCCTGACAATTTTTTGCATTAATAACTTGTTAACCTTCTGACGTATTTTGCAAAAGGTTGAAGATTTCCCTTGTCATCCATGCATTCTTACTTTGCTTCTCTTAAGTATGACTTCTTTAGATGTTTCAGGTTGACTTAAACTCTTCGTTTTAAGAATTTCAAATCTACTCTTTCCAGCTTTGCTATATGTGTGTGTGTGTGTGTGTGTGTGTGTGTGTGTGTGTGTGTGTGTGTGTGTGTGTGTGTGTGTGTGTGTGTGTGTGTGTGTGTGTGTGTTTATATATAAATATACATATATATATATATATATATATATATATATATATATATATATATATATATATATATATATATATATATATATACATACATACAAATTTATATATATATATTTGTATATATATATATATATATACAAATATATATATATTTATATATATATATATATATATATACAATATATATATATATATATATATATATACAAATATATATATATATATATATATATATATATATATATATATATATATATATATATATATATATATATATATACATGTACATATATATACATGTACATATACATATATGGACGCACATACGTATTTATGGATTTATAAGTGAGTGTGTGTGTGTGTGAATGTATGTATGTGTGTGTATACCTCAGATGAGTTACCTTGAATTCCATAGAGTTAAAGCACATTTCTTTTCGTTAGTTCATCTAACACCATGGAACGAAAATTATCATGCAGCGAGTAAACACGGCACGGATTGAGATCAGCAAAATCTTTTAAAAGATGTCGGCTTTGGTGGTTGCTCGCTCGAGCGCAGGGGCTGAAGGGGAAATATAGAATGAAAGAAAACAAAGAGAGACAGGAACGGCACAACGTTCCATGAAAGTCTTTTAGAATCTAACCGTGAAATACCGAGATGTTGGGACAAAAAGATAAAGGAAACCATGGGCATTGGCAGTGGATACTTTTATTACTTGCATTTTGGCTTCTAGGAAATTGGTTGGACGAAAAGACCGGGATTCCGTTCTTTGGATATTGGAAGAGTGGAAAACAACAGCAAATGTATGTGTAGATATATACAAAGACACAAACACAAACACCCCCACCCCACCCACCCACACACACATATATACATATATATATATATACACAGATACATAAATAATATTTTTATACATATACATATATATGGATATAAATGTATGTCTATATACATATGTACATTTGCTTTTACATATTTACACACGTGCGCGCACACACACACACACACACACACACACACACACACACACACACACACACACACACACACACACACACACACACACACACACATACATATCTATGTATATATGTATATATATATATATATATATATATATATATATATATATATATATATATATATATGTATATACATATTTATACACACGCCCACACCCACATATATGTATATATATAGATATATATATATATATATATATATATATATATATATATATATATATATATATATATATATATATATATATATATATTATGCATATATATATATATATATATGCGCATATATATATATATATATATATATATATATATATATATATATATATATATATATATATATATATATATATATATATATGGACGTATACACATATATACATATTTATATTTGTGTATGTGTGTACACACACACATACATATATATGTACG
>NW_027213632.1:2500-5000 GCF_042767895.1 Penaeus vannamei | reverse complement strand
AGATGCATGTCGTGTGGCTCGTCTGATAGGGGATCGGGAATTGCACCGTTCTCATGTGCGCAGAACTTGGTCCCTGTTAAGAAGGGACAAGGAACAGTTTATTAGGAGTCTTGTAGAGGAGGTAGAAGGCCATTTTTTTAGTAAATGACCTTCGTCCTGCATACCAAGCCCTGAGAAAGCTGAACTCCAAGCCCTCTTCACAGGTGACAGCAGTTCGCTCAGTAAGTGGTCAGATCATTTCAGATCCTGTTGCGGTGCGGGAACGTTGGGCTGAGTATTTTGAGCAGCTGTACCAGGTTGACCCACCAACAGTTAACTTGGATGCGGGTAGTGTCAAGATCCCGCTGCCGGATCCACCCATCAGTGAGGACCCTCCCTCCCTAACTGAAGTTAGGGGGGCGATTTCCAAGCTGAAGAGTGGTAAAGCAGCGGGTATCTGCGGCATACCAGCTGAACTGTTAAAGGCTGGTGGTGAACCTATGGCATGGGGGTTACATGCTGTCCTGGCTGCCATCTGGCGGTCCGGTTCCGTTCCTTCTGACCTGTTGAGGGGTGTGGTCATCCCTCTCTGGAAGGGGAAGGGGGACCGTTGGGACTGCAGTAATCACTGAGGCATCACACTGCTCAGTGTACCAGGCAAGGTTCTCACCCACATCCTTCTGAGATGTATCAGAGACCATCTACTGAGGCACCAGAGACTGGAGCAATCGGGTTTCACTCCTGGTAAGTCAACAATAGACCGTATCCTCGTGCTTCGAGTCATTGTAGAGTGCCGCCGTGAGTTGGGGTGTGGGCTGCTTGCAGCCTACATCGACCTCAAGAAGGCGTTCGATATGGTGCATCGGGAGTCACTTTGGGAGATCCTGAGGCTGAGAGGAATTCCAACAAGGATTATTGGACTAATAGCAAGCCTGTATACTGGTACTGAAAGTGCTGTAAAGTGTGGTGGGGGCCTGTTGAGCTTCTTTCCTATCAGTTCAGGAGTGAGGCAAGGCTGTGTCCTTGCACCAACCCTTTTCAACACTTGCATGGACTGGATACTAGGCAGAGCTACTGTTCAAAGTCATTGTGGAGCAACACTGGGCAATATCAAGGTTACAGACCTTGACTTTGCTGATGACGTTGCCATTCTATCTGAGTCTTTGGAAACCCTAGTGGCGGCTCTCGATGCATTTTGTAATGAAGTGAAGCCCTTGGGTCTAGAGGTCTCCTGGACCAAGACCAAGGTCCGGGAATTTGGGGACTTGAAGTCACAGAGAGCTTTACATACCTTGGTAGTGTAGTTCATAACTCTGGGCTGTCAGACCATGAAGTCAGCAGACGGATTGGCCTGGCAGCAGGGGTCATGAACTCTCTCAACAAGAGTATTTGGAGATGTTGGTACCTGTGCAGAAGGGCCAAGCTACGGGTTTTCAAGGCCCTGATAATACCAGTATTGCTATATGGTAGCGACACCTGGACATTGTCCTGTGCCTTGGAGGCTCGTCTTGACACCTTTTGTAATAGGTCCTTGCGCCAGATCATGGGGTACTGTTGGCAGGACCATGTGTCCAACCAACGGTTGCACCGTGAGACTGGCACAGGACCTATTATCTGCACAATCCGTGATCGCCAACTCAGGCTATATGGCCACCTGGCTCGCTTTCCTCAGGATGCTCCTGCCCATCAGGTCGTCTCTGTTCGAGACAACCCTGGGTGGAGGAGGCCTGTGGGACGACCGAGGAAGTCATGGCTTGGGCAGATCGACCAAACCTGCCGTGAAGAACTAGAGATGGGCCGAGTCCCTGCCTGGCGTCTAGCCATGAGGGATCCTCGTAGGTGGAAGCGAAGGGTGGATGCGGCTATGCGCCCCCGTCGGCGTCAGCCCCCTTGATGATGATGAACATTTATGATATTGATACTTAAAGGTAAGTTTCAGCTGCACAACATAAAATAAAAGAGGGGAATATGTTAAAAGCAATAAGAATGATAATGATAATAATTTACTATGGCTGAAATCATTTCGTTCAAAACTTTAAGTTGAATGAGGATAATTATAATGATGTTATTAACGATATATTTAGTATCATTAGACTAATGTTGGACACCATAACGAAGATAATTACAAAGGATATCACAAAGCGAATGTCGGGGCGGCAACACCCAGGATTCGCCAGCCCTGAAAACCGGAGAGGCACGAACTCCGGCTGCAGCTGAAGAATATTTATTATTGTAAAACCTACACACTCGAATTAAGAGCCTTTCTTTCTTCCTTCCTGCAAACGAACCGTCGTACCCCAAACTCATAAAATATTCTTGCAGTTTTACGTATTGCTCATTCTTACAGAAAATGGACAGTGAGAGTAACACTTCCAGAAGATATATGAGAATTCTTTAAAATCTTTATTGAGACACATTTCGTCCTTTAGTTGTGTATTTGTGTGTGTTTGCTTAAAGTGAATGTGTTTGAATTCTAGTTTTGCGAGATCACCAATATTCCTTATTATTGTAAAATATACAT
>NW_027213631.1:0-5000 GCF_042767895.1 Penaeus vannamei | reverse complement strand
AACCGATCAGAGATTGTCTCAGCAAACCTCTGAGCACACTCCCTCTCCTTCAGCCTGTCCAGATGAAGCACCCTAGGGTGGTCATTTGGCCGCTGGGGAGTTTTGAAGTGTACCCGGAGGGTAGCCACAACCAATCTATGGTCAGTACCACAGAACTCAGCACTCCTATACACCCTGCAGTTCTGAAGGATCCTCCGAGTGCTAACGAGAATGTGGTCGATCTCCTTGGTTGCATTACCCGCATCGCTGTACCACGTCCAACGATGTGGGTCAGGGCGCTGGTACCAGGAGCCAGAAATCCTCAATTTCTGGGATCTAGCAAAATCCTGGAAAAGGAGGGAATTCTCGCTGCCGGTATCAACTCCCGAACCATGAGGACCGACTGACATCTCATAGCCAGCTCGATCGCAACCAGATACCGCATTGGTCACCCAGAACAATACGAATATCTCGCTGGGGACAACTGTCTGCTACAGATGCAAGTTTGACGTAGAACATCTCTTTCACATCAAGTTTACAAACATCGCTAGGAGCGTACACAGCAATAAGAGACATGAAGCCCAAAGACAGCTTTAGTCTCATTACCATTATACGCTCATCGACTGGAGTGACCTCTACCACCGAGGGCTGGAGCCTACCAGAGACAGCTATGGCTACTCCCTGGAGATGGTGACCATCGCTGTGGCCTGATCAGTAATAGGTGACCTAACCTAACCTAATCTAACCTACACTGGTGCCGCAGCCAGGTCTTCTCATCTCCGAGAGAGCAGCCACCCCTTCTCTCAGCCTCCCCAGTTCCCTCGATAGCAGGGGTAACCGATCATCCTGACGTAAAAAGCGGACGTTCCAAGCCCCCACCCTGACTTCCCGCCTGAGGTTAACCCTCGGGTAGTCGCTCCGGGTGGACGTCACCTCTGCCACCCCCGCCGACGCTGCCCCACATAAAAGGCTGCAGGCTGTGGGACCCTTCATCCACCTGTGGGGTTCCCTAGGGCTTTGCCCCACAAGCTTCATATTGGGCTGGCGGCTGCCAGGACGCAGACAGGACGAGGAGCTCCCGTTCCTATTCCACGCCCCAGCAGTCACCCTCCCAACGGGGCCCGCAACCCGCCTCTCTCACTGGGTAGGAGGGATATTACCCCTCCCCCCAGCATTTCCAGTTAAGTGTGCCGCTGCCAGTGGGTTATTCTCTAGGGGGAGGAGGACTGGCAAGGCCCACCTCCCCCGAGCCTCTCATTGACCCCAGGGGACTTAGGGGCAGGAGTTAGTACAGGGCCAGGGTGTGTCCACACGCTGGTGGGCCATGACCCCGTACCTCTAGGGCCTCCTAATAATAAAATAATATCTACAGTTAGTATTGTCCCCTTACTTTGTTATATGGGCCTACTGTGCAATATGGTGTCATGGAGGTATGAGCTAGCAACCTTTCTCTCTGATTTTCTGCTGGAGTTTTGTCTCCCAGAGCCCCGGGCTTGACGATCAGGTGATGGATAAACAGAGTTGCCAGCTAGGTACCAGAGAATTCCAAAATTAACCGAAAAAAAAAGCGAGAGAAATACAATTTTTTGTCGAGTAATATTTTCACCGACGTAAATATCGGAGCGGGAAGCGGGGGGGAAAGGGGGGGGGGGTCAGAGATTTAGTCAACTCCTATAATTTTACATATTTAGCAAAAATATTACATAACGAGATTGCCAAAGCCCATTAGATTACAGGAGATTTTTTTTTTTTTAATTTTTTGAGTATTTTAGTCATAGAACCACTTCGTAACTGCCCTAGACGTTTGTATATGCCAGTTATCCTGTGCAAATATGATTGTCTCTGGGAAGGGCCAAAGCATAGGAGCGTACTGATGGGAGGAACATTTTTTCTAACCATTTCTATATATTTGCCTAGGAGGCATCCCCTTAGTTTCGCCATCATGCAGGAAGATCTACCCCATTTCTCACAGCTCACATGGCCACTCATCGCCATTTTATAGATAATGTGTGTCATACGTGAAAAGTAAATAATATAGAATCCGAACATGAAATATGACGTATGGGACACTATTACTTATAAACAAAAAAGTGTATCGCAAATTGAAATAAATCAGTTTGTGAAAGACTGAAAAAGGCAATAACATTTACGTCTTTTGTCTCGTCCAGCAATGGAGCTTTCCATGTATTTCCGGTGTGTTTTTCTCAGTCGTTATTACTCTTCCCCGGCTATCTAGATCTTTCTCCACAAACTGCTGGACGAACTGGAGGAGACGCTTGCGATGCCGTTTGTTCAACCTTTCTTTGTTGACGTTCTGTGATTTGCCCCATCCGCACGCAGTCGATTTCGTCACCGTTCAGCCTGTTAGATGTAGGTCTTCATGAATATTAGCTGCATTGGTGAACGAGGGCGGTCGTTATGAGTACCCCCCTCATCCCATCTGATCTACCTGTATACCATCGTCTGGGAGATGCCCAGATCTCTGAATATATCAGTTAGAGAAATTATTTCCCTCACCCCATCAAAGCAGCCTCTATTTGCGATTTCACCTTGACTTACGTCCATCCTTATAAAGGTTTCAGCTTGGCAGCCTCATTTTCACCTCGGATTTCCCATGTTAATATGACGTCTTGGAAAATCGGACATATTTTCTTTCTTATTTAGCATATGTTAGGATTAATCGAGAAACAAATATTCAGGAATTGATGAATATTAATTTAGATAAGAAATATGAAATATACGATTTCGTGTTAACTTTCTAGATAGTTCCTTTTTCTGTAAACTACTCAAGTTCCGGGTGAACAAATAAGCTTTCAATACATCGGGAAATCATTATCTATGTATTAAAAATCGATGATGTAAAGATTTTATATGTTAATTTCATATACACCTCGTATATACTATATGACTCGGCATTGACATGGAAAGAAAAAAATGGGTATATGACAAATAATAGTTGAAAGCGAAAAATTCAGATTTCATTAGAATGAACAAGATATACAGCATGTATTGGGAGTTGGTTCTTGGATTATGGCTTTTCATCCTTTTTGAAGCCACCTGGCTAGTAATTATTTGAGGAGAAACAAACAAGCATGTATTTTCTCGCTCAGCTGTTCAGTTGTGGATGCGGCAGACAGACAGACAGAGAGACAGAGAGACAGACAGAGAGACAGAGAGACAGACAGACGTGTAGATTGCGTGAAGCGTTATGTCCACTCTGGATCCACCCGTTTTAAGTCTCATGTGTTCCCCTGTTAAAGGCAACATGAAGAAAAATAAATAGATAAAGTTAACACTATATACACTTTGATTCGCCATGGATCAGGCCCAGGAAAGAGGATATACATAAAAACATGAGAAACATTGGAAATCTTGCGTCTTTTCAAATTTGTATACCTGAGGATAACAAATGTGACATTTACATGGTGATGCACAAATGTTGCTGCATATGACCATATACTCTATTATCCAAATGATTTTTTCATTGATATTATTTAGGATACAATTATTATTATCATAATGAGCTACCGACATGTTTAATCTACCAGTACTCTTTGTATTATATTCCACAGTAGCACAACAGCTTGCGTCTCCAGGCGGTAGCTCATTACAAACGCTAGTATATCACATAAGTGTAATTGTTTGATAGTGACCTTGTTCAGTAGTCGTTTAGCGATTGCACTGTTGCAAATAATGTTATGCATGGCGACTATAATAGGGATTGTAGGGGATTATTTTCATTTACTTATTTAACCAACAAGCCACTAGTGAGGTGGCAAGAAAAGCAGAAATCCCCCTCCATATACACACCTTATGGGTCACTTTTACTCCTTCCTGCTCGAACCTCAAGAAAGTTTCATCTTTTAAAATTCCCCAGTAGTGTCATCACATGTTCTTACGAGGTGCTACTCCCTCGTGGAAAAAGGTCGCCGTCCTAAAATTTCTCACTGCCCTGTCTTTCACGCACATTTTCACTTCCTCGACATCTTGACCTGTAGCTCTAATAACCTCATTCACCTCATCAATCCACCTCTCTCTTGGTCCGCCATGTGTTCTCACCCCAGTTACACTAGATTCATTTTTTCTCACCAGTAAGAAATGGCAACTTTGGTTTGTGGATATATTTTACTAATATTTATGTGAGCAAGACGTATACATATGTACCTAAGTAAAGGGTGTTTTTATGTATAATTATTATTATCAATATTATTAGTTTTAGTATTTATAAGGCCCAGGGGTTAATGGTTTTATATAGGTTCATATCGGCTAGACGTCATTGTTATGGGCCACAGCATTAATTAAACAAGTGCATTATGTAGTAATGGTTGAAGGTCATAATGTCAGCCTGAGCCCAACAAACAAAGTTTGTATTTACAGATACTAATTGGTAGTAATTGCAAATGTTATTAACTTGTTATGTGCAGGATTATTGTTAACGTTTCACACATTTTCTTTATAAAACTGTCAAGATACCCATATTTTTTAATGGACAACCCACCTCGAATTTGTTAAGGTTATTTCATAAAAAATAGGGGGGAAACTGTGTTCTTCCTTTATTGTACCCTATACTAGCATAAGCTGAGAAAAAAATAATGACATCATATGTTTTTTTTTAATGTCAATGATGATTGATTTTCACTTACGGTTGTCTAACGAACAGTGTCCACAAGATCGCAATAGTTTTTTTTTTTTTAATTTAAATTAGTCAATCTGCACCATTAACGGAATTGTATAAGATTTCTGTATGGTTTTCACAATAATGAAATGGGCAAGAATTTGCTAATCAGTGTTCTGACTGTCGTGGTATAAAATCATTACCATGTAATGGATCTCATCATTCCACTCTTACAGTCACTCCTATTAAAAAAAGGAAAAAAAAAATGAATGGCTTAAAGTGAATCAAATATTCATATTTTGTTAGTCAGTGATGCTAGATTTAAGGCTTATGATCATGATAACATGGACTTTGGTAATGCCTGGTCAGCTTGTAAGACCTGACAAGTGTAGATGATCTGTATGTC
>NW_027213630.1:17500-25000 GCF_042767895.1 Penaeus vannamei | reverse complement strand
ATTTTCTCTCACGTGATAATCGCCCCCTTCCTGTTATAATCTACTGTTCTCTATATATAATATTCTTGTCTTCTGCTTCTCTGTTCAAGCTTACCATCTGATTGGTATCATTATCAAATCTTTATCAGTAATGCATTCCATCTTCATTCTATCTCTCTCTCTATCTGTCTGTCTGTCTGTCTGTCTGTCTATCTATCTATCTATCTATCTATCTATCTATCTACCTATCTATCTATCTATCTATCTATCTATCTATCTATCTATCTATCTATCTATCTATCTATCTCTTTTCTCTCATTCGCTCTTTCTCTTGAATTGATTATTTCCTCTCCTATCCCCTCTACGTATGCTTGGGTTCTCATTCGCATTGTCCTCCTCTCCTCCTTTCCATAAGTTCTACTCTATTTCCTCATTTCCTCTCTCATTCTCATCCCCTTCCTCAAACACACTCTCCGCTCTCCCTTCCTCCCTTCTCTCCCCCACTATTTCTCCCCCACCACACCCCAACATTTCACGCCTCTCTCCTCTCTATCACCACTCTCTTCACAATACCCCCCATTTCTTCCTTCTCACCTTCCCCTCCTAACCCCCACTCCTATTTCACCTCCCTCCCCTCTGCCAAACACCATCCCCATACCTACCCCCTACCCCTCCCTTCGATTCTCCCCTCTTACCTTCCCTTCTCCTTAAACCACATCAACCTTCTCCTCCCCTCCTCCCCCCTCCCCTCAATTCTCCCCTCACAACCCCCCTCCCCTCCCTCACCCCTCCCTCCCCATCCCTTTCCCCCTATCCCAATTTTTTTCCCTCACACCATCCCCACCCTCCCCTCTCTTACACACCTCCTCCCTCCTCCCCATCCCTTTCCCCCTTATCCACTCCCTCCATTCCTACTTCCCTCACACCCTCCTCACCCTCCCCACCCTCCTCCCCACCCTCCTCCTCCCTCCCTATCCATCCATCCATCCATCCATCCATCCATCCATCCATCCATCTCACCCCCTCCCCCTCTCCTTCCGCCCTCACAATGCCAGGCTAGACCATCCCCAGGCGACACCATCACTCACTATCCATAATTAACATGCCAATTACACATCGCCGGCCTAATCACACGCAACTAATTGAATGCAACTTGGGCTAAAAGACTCATTCTTTGGGGGACTAAAGTGAGGTAGTTTTTCGGCAAGTCATTCGGTGGTTTCCTTGTTTGTTTACCATTGTTATTGTTGTTATTGTTATTATTGTTTCTTTTCTTCTTATTGTTGTTATGAGTATTATTGTTGTTGTTGTTATTTTTTCATTTTCCTTATTAACATTATTATCATCGTTATCATCATTATCATCATTATTATTATTATTACCATCATCATTATTATTATTATTATTATCAAAATTATTATTATTATTGTTGTTGCTATTACTATTATTAGTATTGTTATCTTTATTATTATTATTACTATTATCATCTTTATCATTATTAATACCATTTTCATGATCATTATTATCATTATCATCATCACCATCATCATTATTATCATTATTATCAATTTCATTATTATTATCAATTTCATTATCATTATTATTACAACCATCATTATTATCATCCTTACTACCATCCTTATCATGGATGTAATTATCATCATTATCATTATTATCAATATTATTATCATTATTATTATCATATCTATTATATTATCAATACCATTATCATAACCATTTCTATTGTTATCATGATAATTATTATTTGTACTGTCTCCTTTATTACCAGGATTATCGTTATCGTCTCTATAAGCATTGTCATTATTGTTGCTATCATCATTATTATTACTATTACTATCATGATTATCATTTTTGTCATCATAATCATCATTGCTATTATTGTTATTATTACTATCATTATCATTATCATGGTAATAAATTGTTTTATTAACATTATTATCATTATTATTGTTATCATCGTCATTATTATTATCAGTATCATTATTATCGTTATTATTATTATCGTTATTGTTATCATTATCAATGTTATTGTTAGTATCATGATTTTCATTTATATTATTACTATCATTATCATCAGCATTACTGCTGTTAATACTATTATGGTCATTATCATTATTGATTCTGTTATTATCATCATCATTGTTAGTATCAATATTATCATCATAATTTTATTGCTATCACTATTGATAGTAGTATTAGTGATGGTAGTAGTAGTAGTATCATTATTGTTATTGTTATCATTATTAGTAGTAGTAGGAGCAGTAAGATCATTATCATCTTCATGATCAGTATTATTAGTTATCATTACTCTTATCATCATCATCATCACCATATTACTAATATTACTATTGTCATTATCATTATAATCATTATCATTATTAATACTATTATTCCGTCATTGTTATTATTCTTATGATTATCATTGTTAGCATCTGTTAATAACTATGACTACTATTTTTGTTATCATTATTATCAATACTTTCATTATCATGATAAATTTATATTCATTCATTATTACTGCTATTATCATTATCATCGTTATTTTTGTTCTTACAATCATAATTCCCTTTCAATTTTTTCGTGGTATTTTCGCTTCTAGAAGTTTCACCATAATTATTACTGATTTTTTTTTTTACTTTGTTTCTTTATGTTTAGATTATTTGGCATAATCACCAATTTCCTTTTCTGCCTTTTTTTCTTCTTCAATTTTTAATCATTCTACATTTTCAGTCTATACTTACATTACGTACTATTATAGCAACTCGACTTATATTTGAAAAAAAAAAACTTTTCTATCATCTTCATCTTCTTATTTCTTATTTCTATTCTCCTCCCCTCCTCCTCCTTTTTTCCCCATTCTCTCTCTTTTCCAATTTTATTCTCTGTCGATCATTTCTGCAATAGTTAACAGGCGGGAATTTTTCGAAATCTAAATATAGAACTCTGCTCGTCTGTCTTTCTCAGGGTAAACAACCTCTTGTCGAAACATTATATGAATTAGAAATGAGAAGAAGAAGAAAAAAATTGTGCCACTGGTATCTGGGGAGGAGGAGAGAGAGAGAGAGAGAGAGGGAGGGAGAGAAGGAGGGAGGGAGGGAAGGAGGGAGGGAGAGAATCAAGGACAGCCAGAGAGAGAGAGGGAGGGAGAGTGAGAGTGAGTGTGTGAGAGAGAGAGAGAGAGAGAGAGAGAGAGAGAGAGAGAGAGAGAGGAGAGAGAGAGAGAGAGAGAGAGACAGACAGACAGACAGACAGACAGACAGGCATGCAGAGGGAAATTGACAGACAGACAAACAGACAGACAGACAGGCAAACAAAGGGAAATTGACAGACAGACATAAAAAATAAGAAATAAAAAGTGACAGAAAGACAGACATAAAAAAAGAAAGCGATAGAGACAGAAAGACAGATAAACAAAAAAAGACAGACAGTCCAACAAACAGACAGAGAACATAAAAGAGAGAACTAAAACGATTGCCGAATACAAAATGATGAAATGAATATGCACGAAAAGGCGCTTCACGTTATCAGTTCAAGAACGATTTGAAATACATTTTGGCGGCAATCCACTCTGGAGCAATGTGTGCCAGGCCTTCAAATAGAGACTTATTTTACCCCAGTTCGCCATTTTTATTTTTATTTTCTCCATTTTTTTCCATTTATATCTATTTGTAATATATTTTATATCTATATTTATATTTATTTGTAATATATTTTATATTTATATTTATATTTATTTGTAATGTATTTTATATTTATATTTATATTTATTTGTATTATATTTTATACTTATATTTATTTGTGTTATATTTTATATTTTTATGTTTATTTCATATTCATGAATATTCTATATCTATTTCATATTCATGAATTTTCTATATCTATCTCATATTGATGAATATTCTATATTTACTTTTCTTTTCTTTTTTTGTTTACCCATTTCTTATTTGTTTTTTTCTTTCTCTATTTAGTGGGAGGAGCCAAGCCATGAGCTACGGTTTTATACCATTTCGAAAGATAAGATTTGAAGAGATAGATAAATAGATAGACTAATAGATAGATACGGAGAGAGAAAGGGGAGCGAGGAGAAAAGATGGGAAACAGAAAGAAATCAAGAGAAAAGAGTTAGATTGGGAGATGAAGAGGAGAGAGAGGAAGAAGAGAGAGATGAGGAGAGGGAGAGAAAAGATGGATTGAGAGATAGATAGAGAGAGGGGGAGTGGGAGTGAGAGAAACAAAGATTCTCCGTTTCTTCGACAGAAAAATAATGATAGAAACATTTTGCGCTCGTATCCACCCCCTCTCCCACGCCCCCTTCCCTCCTCTTCCCCCCATCCCTCTCTCCTTCCTCTCTTTCCCCCCTCTTCCCTCCTTCCCCTTCCCCCTTTTCCCTCCCTCCCTCCCCTTCCCCCTTTCCCTCTTCCCCCCCTCTCCCTCCCTCCCTCCTCTTCCCCGCCATCCCTCTCTCCTCTTTTCCTTCTCTCCCTCCTTCCTTTCCCCCCCTCTTCCCTCCCCTTCCCTTTTCCCCTCTCCCCCTCCCCCCTTCCCCTCTCCCTCCCTTCCCTTTTCCTCTTTACCCCCTCCCTCCCCTTTTCCCCCTTCCCCTTCCTTCCTTCCCTTCCTCCCCTTTTCTCCCTCCCTTTTCCCCCTCCGTCCCCATCCCCCCCTCCCCTCCCTCCTCCCCTTCCCCTTCCCTCCTATTCCCCTCCTCCTTCCCTCCTCTTGCCGCGCCGTGTGGAGAGGGGCCACCGGGTCAGCACGACAGAATACAACTCTTGCATGCCACTCGTCGTCCCAACCTGTAATTTTTGGAAACCTTCGGAGCCACAACATCTATGCCTCACGAAGTCGTGTTCCGACCGCGGAGAGCCGAGAGTTCGAAGATCAACATGGGGCTATTGAATGTTGCTTTCTTTTCTATATATATATTTTTTTGTTGTTGTTCTCGGCCATTGTTGTGTTCGATTGTAACCAAGTTTCTTTTTTTTTTTTTTTTTTTTTTTTTGGGGGGGGGTACTTTTCTTTGTTTTTTTAAGTGGCTTTTTGAGTCAAAGTTTCTTTTTTTTTTTTTTCTTTCTTTTTCTTCTTCGTTTCTTCTTCTTCTTTTTTTCTTCTTCTTCTTCTTCTTCTTCTTCTTCTTCTTCTTCTTCTTCTTCTTCTTCTTCTTCTTCTTCTTCTTCTTCTTCTTCTTCTTCTTCTTCGTCTTCTCCATCTTCTTCTCCATCTTCTTCTTCTTCTTCCTCTTCTTCTCGATACGTCAGAAAATTAAAAAGATAAATAAAAAGAAGGAAAATGCTATTCATTCTGGATTTACATGATTCCTCTTTCGGGATCAGATCAAATCTCGGTCGTAAAAGAAACCAAAAAAAAAAAAAAAATGAATGAAAAAGAAAAGAAAAAGAAGAGAAAAAAAAGAGGAAAAAAATGAAAAAGAAGAGAAAAAAAAGAGGAAAAAAAATGAAAAGGAAGAGAAAAAAAAGAGGAAAAAAAAAATATATCGATTTCTCGAAAACTCCGCTGGATGAAACTCGATATCTTGCAATCATCTTCGATTCGTGCATCTTCAACTTGCCGAAATTCTACCTCCCCCTCTCGAGTATTTTTACCTTTTTGTTGGTATTCCTTCTCCCCCCACCCCTCTTTTTCTACTTTCTTCTTCTTCTTTTTCTGTTTGCTTCTTTATTTCTCTTCTTCTTCATTCTCTCCTTTCTCTTCTCTATTCGTCTTTCGTTTCTTCATCTCCATCCTCTTCTTCCTCTTCTTCTTTTTTTGTTATTTTTATTTTTTCTTGTTCCTTTTCCCCGATGTAGAAAAAGAAAGTGAAGAAAAGAAAAGAAGACGACAGTGATGAAGAAAAAGAGAGGAGGAGAAGGAGAAGGAAAACAGGAAGAACAAAAAGACGAAGAGAAGGAGGAAGAGAGGAAAAAGAAGGGAGAAGGAGGACGGGGGAGAAGAAAAAACAGAAATACCAAGAAGAGTAAGAGAAGGAAGAAGAAAAGAGGAGGAGAGGGAAAGAAAAACAAGACGAAGAGAAGGTTGAAGAAAAGAAAAAGAAGGAGGGAGGAGGAGAAGGAAGGGGAGAAGGAAAAACAAGAAGAGGAAGAGAAGGACGATGAAAAGAAAAGGAGGGAGGAGGAGGAAGGAGAAGAAGGAAAACAAGAAGAAGAGGAAGAGAAGGAAGAAGATAATAAAAAGAAGGGGAGAAGAGGAGGAGGAAGAAGAAGTAGTATTAAATGAGGAGAAGCAAGAAGAAGAAAAAGAGAACGAAAAACACGAAGTAGAGGAAGAAGAGGAGGAGGAAGGACAAATAAAAGAAAATGAAGAAGAAAGAAAAAGAAATGATAGACAAAGGAAAAGAAAAAAAGAAACCAAAAGAGGAACAGGACGTGGAGGAAGATAGCAGGGGAAAGAAAGGGGAAGAAAAAGTAGAAAAAAATATATATTCATAGAAGAAAAACAGGTAAAAAATAGAATAAAAGCGGGAAAAGGAGAAGGGGAGGAAGAAGAAGGAGAAGGAAAGACGAAGGGGATGAGAAAGAAAAGATGAAAAAGGAGGAAGAAAATAAAAAACATAAATGCAAAAAGATAACGAAAAAGCAAGAAAAAAAAGCAAGAAAAGGTAGCTGAAGCAAAATAAATAAAACACATAACAAAAGAAAAATGGAAAAAGATAAGTGCAAATCAAAGGCTGGAAGAATAATTTTAGTAAAAGATAAACAAAGAAATGACAGAAGAAAACGGCAAAAGAAGGAGGTATGGGAGAAGGAATTAGCAGTTTAACCCTTAACCAAAAAAAAAAAAAAAAAAAAAAAAAAAGACGGTTTCGCATGTTAAGGTAATTAAGTGTATTACTTCGAAACCAGAGGAAACGCACACACCAGTCACGCCAAATTCGCATTAATATCGTTTAACAGTTTCCCAGGCCATTATTACAAGATCTGTTCCTTCGAGAATGATATATATTACATCTCGCTGTTCTCCAGACGTCCATCACAGTGCCAGGCCCTCCCTTGGCACCCCCGGACACTTGATAGTTGGTAATTAAGAGGGTTGGGAATCCATGTTTCTTCAGGCTGTCAACGGCGGGGTCTTGCTGTGTTGATATAAAGATGTGGGTTTGGGGGTCGGGGTTTGGGGGTCGGGGTTTGGGGCAGCGAGGTTCCTGGTTTTTAATTGGGTTCTGTTTGTCTGTTTCTGTTTTTCTGTGTCTGTTTGTGTCTGTTTGTGTCTGTCTCTGGTTCTGTTAGTCTGTTTCTGTCTTTCTGTTTGTCTGTTTGTGTCTGTCTCTGGTTCTGTCCGTTTGTGTCGTCTGTCTCTGGTTCTGTTTGCCTGTGTCTGTTTATGTCTGTTTGGTTAGCTGTCTGTCTGTCTGCCTCTGTCTCTGTTGATGTTTTTATCTGTCTCTGTCTCTGGTTCTGTCTGCCTGGCTAGCTGTCTGTCTGTCTGCCTCTGTCTCTGTTGCTGTCTGTTTGGCTAGTTGTCTGCCTCTGTCTCTATCACTGT
>NW_027213630.1:0-2500 GCF_042767895.1 Penaeus vannamei | reverse complement strand
CTACAAATCATGCTGTTTGTTGGACCATTTCTTGCAGTCGTGACATTTTCTTGAAATTCATAATACCTTGGAAACACGTTTTTTGTGTGGCTTTGTTTGGCTCTTGACTGATATCCTGCCACCTAAGGACCCCACCCCCCCTCTCCCCGCCACTTACCGTCGTGGGGACTGTAGATGTTGAGGTACAGGCAGTCCTCACTCTGGTTCTCCAGGAGCGGCTTGATGGCTGCCAGGTGGGCGGCCCTCAGGGGCGGCACGAGGCTGGGGTCAGGGTCCAGGGGAGGCTGGGGGCACACGGGCGGCGTCTCCAGGCATTTGCGCACGTCCTCCCACGGCAGCGGGCTGCTGGTGGGCGTGAAGCGGCCCTCCCCGCTGGGCGGCGACGCGTACGGGATGCCCAGGAAGACCTCGACGGGCGGCAGCGAGTGGCTGGCGTGCTGCTGGATGAAGCCCTGGACGCGGCCGTACTTGGTGTTGACCACGCGGCTCAGGGCTCGGTCGGGGCGCGCGCCCACCAGCAGGGCGCTCTGCACCGCCAGCCACGCGGCCCAGAACGTTCTCATGGTCGTAGTCACGCCCGCGCGGCGTCGCCGACGGCCGCGGGGAAGGAGCGCCGCTGGGCGGGCCGGGGGGCGGGGCAGCAAGCGAGTCGTGGGTCTGCCATCGTCTCCGGGATCTTCATCTTGGCCGCCGCCCTTCCTCGCGCAGCCCCACCTCAGGAGGCGCCCTCCGGAGCTCTCCCGCCCGCTCGCTCCCTCTCGCTCGCTCCACTCGCTCCCTCTCTTCCCCTCCCTCCTTCCCTCCCGCCCGCGCGCGCGCGCGCTCACTCGCTCGCTCGCTCCGTCAGCTTGAAGATCAGCTCGCGGATGCCCAGGATGATGCGCTTGCCCAGGGTGCTGCTGGTGAGCTTGGCCTCGGCGGCGGGCAGCAGGGGCGCCAGGGACTCGTCGGGGACACGCATGTTCAGCGGCGGGGAGTCCTCTCGCTCGTCATCGCCCTTCTTCTGCCTCCTCCGGCCCCCTCCGTCTGGAAACAGGGAAGAGAGAGACGATATGATAATGCTATAACATAAGCGGCTCCATGACGGTTTAGAGCAGCGTGCGTGATATATGTCTGGCTCGTGCGCTCGGGAGGCTGAGTGTGTTTGCGTGTGATTGCGAATTATAACCGAGTATTTATTGTAGTTTGTGTGCGTCTGTTTCAGTGTGTTTGCTGCTGTCGAGGCGAACGGATGCGCGCCTGTTTGCCGCGAGATTTATGAAGGAGCAAATGGGAGTTCTCAGGATATCTCATTTCCCTTCCTCACGAAGGATACACACTCACACACTCAAGTAGATAGAGAGATAGATGCAGAGATAATTAAATAAACACACACACACACACACACACACACACACATATATATATATATATATATATATATATATATATATATATATATATATATATATATATATAAATATATATATATATATATATATATATATATATATATATATATATATATATATATATATATATATATATATATATATATATATATATATATATATATATATATAAAAAACACACACAAACACACACACGCACACACACATATATATACACACATATCTATATATACATACATATGCATATACATACACATGTAAGTGTGAATGCATATCTATTCTTAAACGTTCGTGTCACCAACCTAACAACTCACGTACGTTTGCCGACTTGTCCCCCAATTTGTCACCCCCCCTCCCCCCCCTCCCGCGATCTATCTCCCCGTCCGCCTATCTATCGAAGTCCGATCTATCAGAGGCTCCTTCCGCCCCGCTCATCATCGCCTCGAAGACGCCGCACTGGAGCGCGGGCGCGCGGGCGGGAGCCGATTTCGATACAGATTGTCTGTTGAACCGTGATCGACCTGCCCCCCCTTCCCTTGGCCTATCCCCCCTCGCCTCTCCCTCCCCTTCTCCCCTCCCTGTCTGGACTTCCCGTTCTCTCCTCTTCCCCGCTCTCCTTCTCGGACCCTCCTCTCCCCTCACTTCCTCCTCTCTCTCTCACTTCCTCCTTTCTCCTCTCTTCCTCCTCTCCCCTCCACTTCCTTCTCTTCATTCTCGTCCTCCCTCTCCCTTCTCTTCCCTCTTATTTCTCTCCTCTCTTCCTTCTCTCCCCTGCTCTTCCCCCTCTCCCTTTGCCAGACTCTCCTCCTCCCCTCCCCCTCGCCTCTCCCTATTCCCATAATGTCCCTGCTGGTGTCCTCTCTCCATCCTCCCTTCTCCCTTCCCTAGTTTTTGACCTTCTTTCTCCCTTTTCTTTCCTTATTACTTCTTTCCTCTTCCCCCTCCCTCCTTCGTTCCTCTTCTTCTTCCCTTTTCTACCTCTCTTTCCTGCACTTCCCTTCTCACTCTCCCGGCCATACCCGCCCCCTTCTCCCCTCCCCCCCTCTTTGAATCCCTGCTCTATTATTCCTCACGTATGTTCCACCATCCCTCCCCTCTCCTCCCTTCCT
>NW_027213629.1:60000-65000 GCF_042767895.1 Penaeus vannamei | reverse complement strand
TCACGTTGCAGCCAATCAGAGCTTATCACGACTTCTGGACGTCAACCGGAAGAGGTGTCCGAAGAAGCTCTGGAAGTGACCGGTTACAAACATGTCAGTGTCGTGTTGACAACATGTCATTGCGGGCTACCCTCACTCGCACATATTTTTCTAGGGAGAAATGTTTTTTTTTCTTCTTCTTCCTCCTCCTCTTACTCTTACTCTCCATCCTCTTCCTCCTCCATTTCCGCGTCCACTTCTTCTTCCTCGCCTTCCTCCACTTCCTTTTCCTCTTCATCCTCCTCCTCCTCCTCCTACTTCTACTACTACTAGTACAATTACTACTATTATTAATATTACTAGAACTACTTTCCTGCTGTTATCATTATTCTGCTATCATACTATCCCTCTTCCTATTCCTCTTCCTGACACTGCTAGCACTTTTGCTATTTCTTTCCCCCTCACTTTCTTGTTTTCCTCTTCTCTTTCCACCTCCTTTTTACCTTCTTCCTGCTACTATCTCCCTCGACCCCCTCTCTAATCTCCCTCATCACTATATCATCCTCATCATCATCATCCTTCCCTTCCTTCTTCACCTTCTCATCATCCTCCCCCAAGCCTCTTCCCCCTCTCAATCTCCCTCCCCCTCCCTCTCTCCCACCTCCCTATCCACCTTTCACTCACTCCTCCTCCCTCTCACTCTCCCTCCTCCTCCCCGCTCAATCTCCCTCCCCTCCCTCTCTCACTCTCCCCCTCTCTCACTCTCCCTCCCCCTCCCTCTCTCAATCTCCCTCCCTCCCTCTCTCTCTCTCCCTCCCCTCCCTCTCTTCTCCTCCCTCCCTCTCTCACTCTCCCTCCCTCCCTCTCTCACTCTCCCTCCCCCTCCCTTCTCTCACTCCTCCCTCCCCCCTCCCTCTCTCACTCTCCCTCCCCCTCCCTCTCTCACTCTCCTCCCCTCCCTCTCTCTCACTCTCCCTCCTCTCACTTCCCTCCCCTCCCTCTCTCACTCTCCCTCCCCTCCTCTCTCACTCTCCCTCCTCTCTCACTCTCCCTCCCTCCCTCTCTCACTCTCCCTCCCCTCCCTCTCTCAATCTCCTCCCTCTCTCTCACTCTCCCTCCCCCCTCCCTCTCTCACTCTCCTCCCTCCCCTCCCCTCACTCCCTCCCCCCCCTCTCTCACTCTCCCTCCCCCTCCCTCTCTCCCTCTCTCCCTCCCCCTGCTTCCCTCCTCTTACCTCCTCCTCTGGTATTCATAAGAGAGTGAGTATTTCTTGCGTGCATCTTCATTCATAAACACCGAAGGAGGGAGTGATTGTGCGGAATTCTTTGTGGTGGGGCCTGGGTTGTTCCCCCTCCCTCCCTCCCTCTCCTCCCACTCCCTATCCACCTTTCATTTTCATTCCTCCTCTCCTCCTCTCTCTCCCACTCCCTATCCACCTTTCACTCTCATTCCTCCTTCCTCCTCTGTCTCCTCTCCCTCTCTCACTCTCCCTCCCCTTCCCTCTAAGCTCCCTCCCCATTCATCTCCTCCCCCTCCCTCTCACTCTCCCTCCCCTCCCTCTCTGACTCTCCCCTCCCCCTCTCTCTCACTCTCCTCCCTCTCAATCTCCTTCCCCTCCCTCTCTCACTCTCCCTCCCCCTCTCTCTCTCAATCTCCCTCCCCCTCCCTCTCTCACTCTCCCTCCCCTTCCACCTTTCACTCTCCCTTCTCCTCCCCTTCTACTCCCCTCCCCCTCTCATCCCCTTCAAGTGAGGAGGTTGGGGAGAAGGAATAGGGGGAAATGGGGGAGGGAGGAGGACGGGTGCGGGAAGAGGAGGGAGAAGGATGAAGAGAGGGAGGTGAGGAGATGTTGAAGGAGGAAAGGGAAGAAGTAGGGGAACAGGAAGAGGAAGAATATAAGGAACACGGGGAGAGGGGAAGAAGGAAGGAGGAAGAGGATAAGAAGACAAAGGGAGATGGAGGTGTTGGGGAAGAAGAATGAAAATAGGAAGAGGAAGGAGACAAGAAAGAAGAATACGAAAAGCTGAAGTAGGAAGAAGAAGCATAAGAAAAATAAGGAGAATAAAAGAAAACAAAAGAGGGTAAAGAAGAAATAGAAGAAAAGCTAGAGCAGGAGAAAGTAGACGAAGAAGAAGAAGAAAGAAAAAAAATCAGAGAATATTGATAATCTTGCTCTCAGTTTTAAATTGAAGTAGGGTTATTTAAGTGTGGTAAGGCTTCTCAATATCTCATTTTCTTCCACTCTCTTGCCTTCCCTGCACCTACTTTTATTCCTCTGTCTTTTTCTACCCCATTCTTTCCCATCCCTTCCCTTCCTTCACCTTTCATTTCCTTCCTCTCCTTCTCTCATTCGCTTTCCTATTTCCCTTCTCTCCCCCCATTTCACTCTCATCCTCTCTTATATTGTCTCTACTCTTCTTCCCCAATTCGATCGTTTCTCTTCCCTGTCCCTTCCTCCCCCTGTCTCATTTCTTTCCCCTTTTCCTTCCCCCTCTCCGACTCCTCCCCCCCCCCTTTCCACTATCCCTCCTCCCCCACTCCGCCCCTCCCCTCACTCAATTCCCTGAACCCCTACCTGCTTTCCCCCTTTCTCCTTCTTCCCCTTCTTTTCCCTATCCTCCTTTTCCATTCTTCTTCCCCCTCACACCCTCTTCCATTCCCCCCACACCCTATCCCCAAACCCTATTCTCCCTTCCTTTCCCCCTCTTTCTCCTGTCACTCTTCATTTCATATTTCGTATTTCATATTGTCCTCCTTTTCCTCCATTCTGTTTCATCTTTCTCCGTAACCACTTCCCCAACCCCCTGTCCCCTCCCCCTCCCCTACTTCCATATCCTATTTTCCCTCCCCTTCCCCTACCCTCGTCTCCCACTTCTCTTCCTTTCACTTCTCCTCTCTCCTCCTTCTCCTCTTTTCCACAACCCTCATCTCCCACTTCCCTTCCTTCACTTCTCCTCTCTTCCTCTAACCTCATTTCCTTTTTCCCTTCCCCTCTCTTTCCCTCCCCTCATCTCCCACTTCTCTTCCTTTCACTTCTCCTCTCTCCTCCTTCTCCTCTTCCTCTACCTCATCTCCCACTTCCTTCCTTTGACTTCTCCTCTTCCCCGAACCTCATTTCTGCCTCCCCCTTCCCCTCCCATCCCATCTCAATTCCATTTTCCCTCCTTTTCCTTCTCCTCTCTTCCTCTCACCTCATTTCCCATTTCCCTTCCCCTACCCTCATCTCCCACTTCCATTCCTTTCACTTCTCCTCTCTTCCTCTCACCTCATTTCCTATTTCCCTTCCCCTCTCATCTCCCACCCTCATTTCCATTTCCCCTCCTTTTCCTTCTCCTCTTTTCCTCTAACTTTATTTCCTATTTCCCTTCCCCTACCCTCATCTCCCACCTCCCTTTTTTCTCTTTCACTTCTCCCTCTCTCTTCTCCAATCTCTTTTCCTATTTCCTTCCCTCTCATCTCCCACCCTCATTTCCATTTCCTCCTTTTTCCTTCTCCTCTCTTGTTCAACCCCATTTCCTATTTCCTTCCCCTACCCTCATCTCCCACTTCCATTCCTTTCACTTCTCCTCTCTCACCTCATTTCCTACTTCCTTCCCTCCTCATCTCCCACCTTCATTTTCATTTCCCCTCCTTTTCCTCTAACTTTATTTCCTATTTCCCTTCCCCTACCCTCATCTCCCACCTCCTTTCCTTTCACTTCTCCTCTCTTCCTCCAACTTCTTTTCCTATTTCCCTTACCCTCTCTTTCCCTACCCTCATCTCCCACTTCCTTTCCTTTCACTTCTCCTCTCTTCCTCTAACCTCATTTCCTACTTCCCTTCCCCTCTCATCTCCCACCCTCATTTCCATTTCCCCTCCCCTCCCCCCCTCTCCCCCAAACCCCTTCCCCTAACGTGTAACACGCTCCGTGGGCTCTCGTCCTATTTTTCAATCTGCAAATGTTACTTTCTCTTACTTACCAGGGTTAAATGTAGCGTAATTAAATGAATGACATGGAGGGAGAGAGTGAGGGGAGAGGGGGAGGGGGGAGGGGTGGGGAGAGGGGAAGGGGGGGAGAGCAGAGAGGGAGGGGGACGGGGGAGAGAGCAGAGGGGAGGGGGATGCGAGGGCTCGGGAGGAGAGGGGAGAGAGGGGGAGGGAGGAGGGAAGGTGGATGGGGAGAGAGTAGTGGGGAGGGGCGGGATGGGGAGAGAGTAGTGGGAGAGGGGGAGGTGATAGGGGAGAGAGTAGAGGGGGAGAGGGTGGATGGGGAGAGAGCGGGAGGGAGAGGGGGAGGGGAGGGGTGGGGGAGAGAGCAGAGGGGGGAGGGGGATGCGAGAGGTCGGAGGAGAGTGAGTAGAGGGAGGGGGAGGGGGTGGATGGGGAGAGAGAAGGGGGTAGGGGGGGGGAGGGGGAGAGAGTAGAGGGGGCAGGGGGCAGGGAAGGTGGATGGAGAGAGAGTAGAGGGAGAGGGGGAGGGGGAGGTGGAGAGAGAGCAGAGGGGGAGGGGGATGCGATAGGTCGGAGGAGAGTTAGTAGGGGGGAGGGAGGGGGGCGTGGATGGGGAGAGAGAGTGAGGGGAGAGGGAAGGGTGGGGAGAGAGCAGAGGGGAAGGGGGATGCGGGGGGTCGGAGGGAGAGTGAGTAGAGGGGGAGGGAGGAGGGAAGGTGGATGGGGAGAGAGTAGTGGGGAGGGGCCGGATGGGGAGAGAGTAGAAGGGGAGGGAGAAGGGAAGGTGGATGGGGAGAGAGAGAGGGGGAGGGGAGCGGAGGGTGGATGGGGAGAGAGAGGAGGGTGAGAGGAGCGGGAAAAAGGGAGACATGAGAAGAGAAAGAGAGTGGTGAGGGAGTGGGAGGGGAGGGGAGGGGAGGGAAAGAGAACAGGGAATGTGCAATGTGTATGCCATATGTACACATTGCAAGATGTTTACTGCATATTACGTTCACTGTGTATCACTGCATACAACATACTTTATATTGTGTATTGCATGGTATACCCAACCTATCCTTCCTTCCGTTCTCCTCTTCCTATCCTCATTACCC